>NW_005842604.1:535269-571812 GCF_000455745.1 Alligator sinensis
AGGGATGTGCCATCAGAGTTTATAGGCAAGAAGAAATGATTTGAGATCATCTAGCCTGACCTCTTTGTAACAGGCCACCACCCAGTTACCATCTGCACTGAGCCCCACTACCTTTGATTTGATTAAAGCATATCTGTAAATCAGGAAAGCAAATTTGATGCATATATTCCAGAAAGGCATTTAGTGTTGACCTGAAGACATCAATGCATGGCACTGCCTATCATTCCTTGGGTTTGTTCTAATAGTCCCTGTTAAAAAAGTATTTGCCTCTATTTCTAATTTGAACTAGCTTTGGATTCTCTTTATTTGCTTCCTGATTTAAACCTTTAAGGTTCACATTCTCATGCTTTTCAACACTAACAAGAGCCAGCAACTTAACATTTTTTTTTATAAAGTGGAAGGGGAGAGATTCTCATACATCACTTGACTCCAGAAGCTGGGGCTTTATGAGACTCAACGAATATTAAAGAGACATTTGGTAAAACCATGAGAACTGGCAACACTGCGCATCTTACTGTTGGTCTTTTACAGTGTGTGAAATGTCACTATCTTCCTCCCAACAATGAGCTCATTATTTAATTTTAGGTATTCAGGTACATCCTGTAAAAGTCTGCTCGTGTGAGAAACAAACCAAACATTACAGGGGAAACTGAGAATCAGTTAAAATTCACTTGTGAGAAAAAGTGGATAAGGTCAGGACTTAAATAATAACAGTCAATTTCCATTGGGGCATGGAAATATTAGCAAACATGCAGAAACCATCTTGGTGGAGCTAAGTCTGATAACCCTGTGGATAGAACAGTGAAATTGAACAAGACAAAAAGGTACAAAAATAAACTAGAAAAGTTTCACTCTGCGTTCACAGATCTATTGCACAGGGCATGGCTGCCCTTTGGTTAGCCCTTTCCCTGGAGTACTAACCTGATTGTTCCTAGTAGAGTGTGGGTAACTGATCTAGAGTGCTACTGTACTGAGACAATGGGCTGCACATATGCTGGGAATTGGACCAAAGTTTGAAAACGCAAGTATTTACAGTTCCGTAAACTCTAAAAAAAAAAAAAAAGGAAAAAAGTCAAACCTTACTATAATTTGGGTAAAAAAAAAATCCTACCTTTAAAACTGCAAATTCCCTTTGTCTCTTGGACGGGAAGCCTGGCTTTGGGTAGGTGTAAAGAAACAGGCTTCTTGCTCCAGTTTCTAACTAGAGCTTTCAAAGAGACTTTGAAACAGCTTTTTGTCCATATCCTAGCAAGAGCAGACAGAAGCCAACAGGATCCAACCCTCTTGCAAGAGGCTGGGTGTGGAGTTTGAAGTTGGTTAAATAAGGACCAGGAAGGAGGGGGTTAAAACAGAACATCTCATACATTCATTTAACTAGTATTTCACTTCACTCCATGTGCTTGTATCAGTCAGCCTGATATGTACAGCGTCAAAATAACCCACTGCTCATCTCTCGTTTTTTCTTTCTCTGCCACACCACACACACACATTCCCCTCCTCCCCCTCTGAGGACTGCAGTGCTTTCAACAAGAGGAAAATAATAATAAAAATTGCAATAATTAAAAACAATCTACAGTATTCACTTCCTTTTGGTATATTACAGCGACGTTCTCTGTACACGTGGCCTGGAACAGGCTCCTTACGTATATACACAGCAATCCTGAGGGCCCTGGCCCTTGGAGCCCTATTCTCCTAGTCTGAAAGGTAGGCTTTTCTACCCCACTTGACAGTTTTTCTTTTAGCAGCATTCTGTAAATCAACGGGGGTCTGCATTCAGGTTTCTTCAGTCTGCTTCTTCCTGCTCTGCCCCGAGGAGATGGCCAGAAGCATCCACCCGGTTAGCAGCTGCTGTTTTTGAATTCACCATTCTCCGTGATGGAAAGCTTGGTGGGGTTGGTGGGGGAGATGCCATTGCGGAACTGCATGCTGTAGCGCTCCTTGACCTGCGTCAGGGCACTCATCAGCCGAGTGTTGGCTGAGTCCAGGGACACAATCCGTTTCTCCTGTAACAAAAACACCACAAATCAGAGCCATTCTACCTAGCAAAGCACTTCTTTAACCTTTTCTTTGTCAGGAACTTTCATAGCCTAAGGCTGCGCTCAAGTCTTCAGAAGCTTTTTAGACAGAGCCAACATTACCAACATTCTCCAGTAAAATAGGATGTCTTTGCCTCTTTCTGTTTTCTTGCACTACTGTTTCCCCAGCTCACCACAGATGCATTGCTCCCCAGTTTGGTCTCTCTAGTTTCTCTGCATTACACTTATTAGTATTATACTTGGTTGCATTTCAGCATTTTCACCAAAGCACCCTCTCCTGAAACAGATGAAGGTGCAGAGCTTTTTGGCTTTGTTTGTTTGGGAGGTTTTTTTTGGTAACTTTGGAAAACAGAAACAGGCACAAGAAAAATAAGTGCTGGGAAGTTTCATTTTGTAGCAGAAAGTGCAGGTGGCACCTGAGGGCCACTGTCTTCATCTGAAGACTGCATGGAGAGTACACAGAATGAACTCACAGGATGGCTGAAATTAAAATGGCAAATAATGGCAGCCTGCAGTCACCAGCAGGGGCAGGGATGCAGCAGCAACATAGGAAAGAAGCAGCCAAAAGCTAAAACTAAAGGGTTATTTGGGGTGAGGGGTAAGAGGGAAACGTGGGTGAGTGAGGGAGATGCCATCAACAAAAACACAAGAAACAAACATTGAAAGACACTGCTCCTAGACCCATTCCAGCTCAGAGTTGCTCCAGGACTCCACAGAAATCAAAGGTTCTGTCATTCTGGTTTTAATTCTTCTGGCCCAGAAAGTGCTAGCCTCCACTTTATGAAGAAAATAGAAACTAAAGGATAAGTGAATGCACTAAATAAATAGAAAAATACACCTAAAATGCACTGTCTGTAGTGGGATGCTGTGGTTGAGGGGGATCCAAGCCAAGGGACTTCAGGTACAAGCAGCTTGCAATTTTGTCCTTTACCTTTTAAGAATGCAGCCGTACAAAGCAACAACAGGCCCTGCAGCAGGTACGCATGCTCTCAGTGCTGCCAGCTGGTTGGTTATTCTTTTTTAAAGAAGAAAGACCTAGGTTTTATGGTTCTTTTTTTTTTTTTTAAAGCTGAATGCAGGGGCTCTATCCAGCCCACCCCAATCCACTGAGAACCAAGGGAAGGAAAAATGATGTACACAAGGCACAAACATTAAGGGATAATTCAGACACATTGCTCAGGAGACATCTGTGCTACCACAGCCCCATGTGGTTTGGTTCCCAGCATGTCAGCTATATGGTACATACGCAAAAAGGGAGTCTGTTGGTTCTTCCTAGGGGGTTTCCCCAGGTAAATAAAGACAGGGAAACCCGAAGCAAAGCAGAGTTTAAGTGTTGTGTGTCTAACAGCCCTGTGCATGGTCAGGACAACCACCCATATGGTTCTATCATACCCATATTCCTGGTTAAAATGGAGAGGGCAGGATCTGTGACTAACTCTTGGCCTTTCTACAAAGCAACAACAGGCCCTGCAGCAGGTACGCATGCTCTCAGTGCTGCCAGCTGGTTGGTTATTCTTTTTTAAAGAAGAAAGACCTAGGTTTTATGGTTCTTTTTTTTTTTTTTTAAAGCTGAATGCAGGGGCTCTATCCAGCCCACCCCAATCCACTGAGAACCAAGGGAAGGAAAAATGATGTACACAAGGCACAAACATTAAGGGATAATTCAGACACATTGCTCAGGAGACATCTGTGCTACCACAGCCCCATGTGGTTTGGTTCCCAGCATGTCAGCTATATGGTACATACGCAAAAAGGGAGTCTGTTGGTTCTTCCTAGGGGGTTTCCCCAGGTAAATAAAGACAGGGAAACCCGAAGCAAAGCAGAGTTTAAGTGTTGTGTGTCTAACAGCCCTGTGCATGGTCAGGACAACCACCCATATGGTTCTATCATACCCATATTCCTGGTTAAAATGGAGAGGGCAGGATCTGTGACTAACTCTTGGCCTTTCCTCCCATGCCAAAATGGAAAAAGAAAAACACATGGCCTTAGCAGAGATCTATTTCTTGGGGCATTATGTCCTCTTCTGACTGACACTCTCCTACCTTATTTGTAGAATTAGAAGTTTCTGATCAGAGAATTTGGGCATATAAAGAGGTAAAAAATGGAAGGCTGGGGTGTTCCCTGGCACTGACTGAGCATGTTCAATACCTAAAGTTATAGAGCAATTAAACAGCTACAACTGAAAAATTTATCTTGAAGGCCTGAGCTTGGTCAGGAGATGCGTCCTCCTCGCTCAAAGGAAAATGCCATCCAAACAGGTACACATATGTCTAATGTATATGAATTCAGTGTGGGGAGTGGTAGGAGCTGGAATGTGTAGGAGGTCAGTGCACTTGGCCAGGGCTGGGTACTGCTCAGCTAGAGAACTGATTGGGTTTACTTGCCTGTTTGAATTATCTCATCCCCATTTATGACCTGTAATTTAACACAGCGGAGACGTCACTTGCAATAGGAATAAAGCTAGCACACTCCGTAGCTCCGCCATTCTCAGGGAAAGTTACCAACATCCAGACCTCTCTTTTCTCAGTCTGGGAAGCATGGATAAGAGGCTTTGGATTCACAACTCACTAACATTACATAGGAACAATTTGAGAAAAGTGCATACTCAGTTTAACAACGAGGCTATCACTGTGCACAGCTTAATAATGGATGCCACATCCTAAAACCCAGGACAAGCAAGTCATTCCTACAAAGCATTCTGTAGTGAAGTAACTGAGAACAAGAAGCCAAAGTCACCACTACTCCCTAGCACTCACTGTCACCCTCAAAATGAGCCCAAGAAGCCAGGATCAATTAATCTTCCATGGATCTCAAGAGACAAAGATATCTGGCCTCCCAATAAATCACGTGCTGAGAATAATCTGCCTTCTATGCATAATTTAAAACCAACCATCAGTTTGATGGCCTTTTTCTACAAAGGAACTCTGCATCCTCAGATAGTTGTGTTTTTGGTGACCAGAGCCCTGAGTCTCCCACTCATGTCCCCGTTCTGCTCAATTGACCAGAAAAGGCCTTCCACAATGGTCACAAAAGCACATCAACAAATGGAAAGGATTATGGCTACTGATACTGATTAGTCAGTAAGGATTCTGTGAGCTTGAACTCACTCTTCCAAACCTGATTTGAGCTGTTTCTTTAGCATTCCCCAACTCTTGAGGACTTAGTGAGCAGGAGGCAAAGTAGCAGAATTAAGGCCAGCTTTCCACACATGGGAGTTGAGGGCTCTGGGTAGAGAGAACAATTGGATCTAAAGGGAAACCATGTTTTTCTTCATTTTACTACTATGAAAGGTGTCTTGCAGCATGGCTGAGGATGATCTCAAAAAACATATATTCATCCTGTTGGGAGCATTACATCCCTTCAGCAACGAGGGATCAAGTTTTCATTAACCAACAAGTTTTCATTAACCAACAATCCCCTTTCCTCCACCTGGTAACACCAAGGAATCAGACTTCTCTGGTTTCCATCATATTGCTTCAGAAACATTCACAGTATGCCACAGAGGAAGAGAGGCTACTGGTACAGGTGTGTAGAGACATGAAGGGGAAGCTCTCTGCACAAGCATAACCAATCATCCTGAATCTGAAGTCAATCCCTGCCTGCCCCCAAATCAATTTCTATGGATTTATTACAGTGTCCCAACCCTCTGTGCCCAGCACACATTCCTACATCATGTTTAGCCAAATTCTCAAAGCAAGTTCCCAGTCCATAAGGGATTCTCTGTTATTTTCAAAGACCATCTATAAAGGCTGTTCACACCACTTTGCAGGTCATTTATCATTGCAACCTTCTGCTGAGTAAATAAGAGCCAGTAAATGGCCTCTTCTAAGAAGAATGACTGAGAGACAGTTGGCAGGGGATACTCAGAAAATACATCATATTTCCTCTGAAATCTAACAGTCTGCCTTCTGGACATGATTCAGCTCTATCAGTTTGGAAGAGTGAGATCCTGAGCCTACACTCAAGTATAAAACACAGCCTATTTCATTCACCTCCTACCCCCACCTTAAACTGACAGTAAAAATTCTCCATCTGGGTGAAGGATGAGCCTCCTATATTTTCCAAACTCACCTCTCTCTAGCATCAGTTCACACAGAAAGGATTTCAACTTGAGCTGCATCACAAGAGGGTGACTTACACTATTCTGACATATCCTTTTAAAATGGGACTATGCGCAGTGCAATTCCAGCAGGATGTTCTTCTTATCTTACAGGACTAAATATTTGAAACTGTAAAACAATGCAAGGACTAAGATATTTTACTCAAGTGATTTGTTCAGAATAGATGGCTTGGATCCAAACTTTCCAGCTGGTAAGGCCTCCATCACTGAAAGAGTAGCTATAAGAAAATGTGCAAAAGGACAGCAAATATAAATGTTTCTTCTCAAAGTCTAAAACTTTTCCAAATCTCAAAACACGAACTCCTGAAGAACATGCCATACAATTCAAAGGTCTTGTTATGGTTGCCTATACAGAAAGGCAACAAATGGCTAACCCATGCCCTCACTCACACCTGTAACATGGCATAGCTGGCTCAATTTAATGCATTATCTTTTGTAAACCTGTAGATAAATCCCTACTGCAGCTAAGACCTCTGGCACTTCCAAGCTTGTGTGAAATGAAAGGACTCAAACTGCCTGGGAGACTGCTGTTATGTGTATCATCTTTAAAAAATATAAACAGGAAGTGACATTAACTATTAAAAAGCAGAGATGCAGGAAAGATTTCTACGCTCTGAGTGCAAGGGGAGTATTACAGTCTCACAAACACGATGCAGCAGGCAGAGATCAAACCAATTGTATATTTTATTGTGTAAGCTTCATTTCTCCTGAATGAGCACAGATAAAGAAGGGAAGCCAAACCAATTCCAAGCAGTACGTCCAAAGACCAGAGAAGCAGAACTGCATTATACACATCTACATGCATCACCCACTTGTTCCACAGCTAACCCGTATCAGCCAAGGCAAGCGCTTGCGTTTTGTGGCGCAGCAGGCATTTTTCTAGGACTGACTACAGACACAGTCAGTTGAAGTCAAATGCCAAGCACTAGAAGCATACCGGGCAGTGCTCTACTGCAAGAGCTCGCTGCATAGCTTCATAGATTGATTGCTTCTTTCTTACTGATCCACTGACAAAACTGACAGAACCAGTATAGCTTGTTTTGTTGGGGGTGCAGGTGGGGATGGTTTTACTATATTGGTACAAAGTGCAGCTTTGCTATTTCTATACCAGTAAAATGCTCCTACTGTAAGGCAGTATAAGTTGTAACCGTGTTGGTCTAAGGACATAAGCAAATAAGGTTCTTTAGGTAAATCTGATATCTTTTATTAGACCAACTCAAATAGTTGGAAAAATTTTTCTTAGCAAACTTTTGGGCACAAACACCCTTCATCAGGCTGAGGAAGCATCTGCATATGGTCTGTGCTCTTCCTGGATGGAGTGGTAAAGCAGTCAGAGGCCACTACATATGCAAGAAAGCCAGTCAAAATGTAAGCCGAGGTGGTCAGTAGGTGAGAGACAGGTGTGTGTGCGAGGGGAGGGGGAATGAAAGGGGACTAAATATAGACTTTGGATTTATGACACATTATAACCTGCCTAACATCCGACTCCCCAGGCAAACCCTCCATTTTTTACCAGCTAGTCTCATTCCTTTCCCCCCAACCCTCCTGTCTCCCATCCACTGACTACAGCTACGTTCATTCCCACCCCCCCGCCCCCCACTTATCTGTCTTACCTACTGACCACCTCAATTTACATTTTCACTGACTGGCTTTCTTGCATACATACTGGCCTCTGGCTGCCTTATCACTCCATCCAGGAAGAGCACAGACCATCTGCAGGTGCTTCTTCAGCCAGATGAAGGGTGTATGTGCCCGAAAGCTTGCTAAGAAGAATTTTTCTAACTATTTGAGTTGGTCTAATAAAAGATATCAGATTTACCCAAAGAACCTTGTCTGCCTACTGTAAGGCATGATCTGAAAAGACCTGATTAACCCAGTAATACAGTGGGTTTGAAGGTTTTAAAAAGTAGTGCTAAATGCTTTGAAATCTGTTAGATAATAGCAGAATTCTCTCCATGAGATAGGCAAGAAGAATGTGTTGATGTTGGTTTCAGAATGAGTCTGTAAGGTGGAGAAGTATCTAATTTCTGTCATGGGGGCTGGACTGGCTGAAAGGATAGGGAATAGTAGTTTCCGGAGAAAACGCTTCATTCTTGGAGACCCAGAAGTACTTACCTGCGCATCAATAATTTTCTGCTTTGCATCTATGACTGCTTGCATCTCAGCATGATCCTTCTTCAGTTCTTCTTCGACTGCCATGAGTCTAGGATATGGGAAGGAGGAAGGAATCAGAAAAAAATCTTAGTATAGTTTTAGAGCACTTACGACAAGGTGGCTTCCCATTACTACTACCTTTGTAATGGGAAAACTCTGCAGCACCAAGGAAAGCCTATTTTCTCTTCTGTCAATATCAGTTGGTTAAATTCAACTGTTGCCATGAGACAGAAGCAAAGTCCAACAGCTTTGAACAAGGAGAGGTCTGCTAATTCCAGTGTTAGGAGTTTGCACTTGAGAAGGAGGCCCTCCTACTTCTTTTCCAAGATAGTGTGGATTAGCTAATGAGTACAGCAAACATTTGAATCAGTACTGCTGGGTCCTTCCCTCATCTTTCCATGCAATCAAGAACTAGTTTGTCTCTCAGTTTTTCCATCTGGGACAGGGATGATACAATCTCACAGAGGTGTTATGGGGCATACATGAGGAAAGAAGCTGCTTGCATGCAAAATTATGGGTCCCTATTGTCATCTCTGTTGGGATGCCATGTTTTGCACACAAATCTCTTAAAAGAGCCCTGTCCTCTCACCTGCTGATGATGCTCTTCATCTGGCTGTCCTTCTCTTCCTGTTGCCTGCGAAGTCGCTCCTCACTGTCCTCCAGCCTCACCTTGTATTCCATCAGTAGCTTCTGCATTTGCTGCTCCTGCACCAGAAGGCGCCTCTCATACTCCTCCAATCGACGGCTTGACACCTTCAGACGCTCCTTCAACTTTGCTATCTCTTGCTCATACTGCATGGAAGGAAAAGATATAGGAACAAAGGAAAGGGAGTGTCAGATATTTTTTTGCCAAGTATGCATTGTTTTCCTTGAATAACACCAAAATGAAGGAAGTAGCAGGAAGGATTGTAACTGATCGGTCTGTTGTGGACAGATCCTATACAGTCAAGTATCTTCATACTGCCCTGCATTATTACTGCAGTTCCACTCCTGGGTACCCAAACCACTCTGCAAGTGCATTTCAGTTCTGAGTCCCTTAACTTCTAACTATTCAAGTCCCAACAGTCTCCCAAAAATCTGCAGCTATCTGTACCTTTCTGTAAGAAATCTTCTGATGTGAACACACACGAACTCTAGATCATTCTGGGATACAAGCAACTCATTTCTCTCTTGTGACCTAATCAGGACTTGAAGTCACATAACTAAGGTGAATGCACAGCACAGCAACCTACTATACAAAACAGAACCCTTGAGGGCCCAAGTTCTATTCCCCCACCTATTTTTTTTTTTTTAATAATTTGCCCTATGGCAGTGAAATTAGCCCTCTATATATTTCACTCTGCCTTTACAGGCCTGTCATAATTCCTAAAACTCTACATTTTATATTGGGTCCATATTGTAGCAGCTGTAAGTTTGCATTTGGAGAGCAACATCTACCACTGCTGTGAACAGACTTGACAAAAAAATACAAGAGCCTCTTTTCTCAGTGGAAAAAATATTTCTCTAGTCATATTTAAAAAAAAAAAATACAGCTCTCATAATATATAGAGGTTAAAGCATAATTTAAACAAGTGGCACTGGATCAAGTGAAACCGAAGGCAGACAGAGCAGAAAGGCTGCTGCTGATCAAGGAGCTCACATTTGCATATGTCTGTGAAAGGACACAGCGGGCACCAGAACTACACAATGCTCTGGCTAATAATCAGAGCTCCTCTTCATGATCATCGAGAATGTAAGCAAACAGCAAAACACAGGAAGATGTTAGAATACCCTAACAATAGTGTTACTTTAAAATACCAAAAGGCAAACATCATGTAAAACATTGAAGTGGCACTAATTTTATGATGGAAGCAAACAGCAAGCATCAGTCTATATGGCATTAATTTGCAGGTGTGTGTCACAAGGTTTCCAATGCATTTTGCATCCATCTTGATTTAGTTTTGAAGCCTGGTAGGCCCAAAGTCAGAAACGGTGCAATGGCTTACCTGTGGAGTGGAATGAGGGGGATAACGCTGGAGAGGGAAACAACTCTATCTGAAAGCCTTATTTTGGCACAGTGATACCTGATAACAGTTAGTACAGTTCAACATGCTACTATGGGGCAGGAGCTCAGTGGAAGCTCAAGGTCTGAGGAAATCAATCAAGCAGATGCATGCAGACTAAAATCTACCTTCTCAGCATGCTTGGCTTCATCTTGATTTTGTTCTGTATCCTCCTCTACTTCTTCATACTGCCCATTATTCAGGACCCAGGCAGCTGTTCTTTCCACTGGTGACATTGTGGCTGAGTCTACTGGTGACTGAACCTGGAGCAGAGAAACATTTTTCAAAGACGTTACATGGATTGGCTCTGTGATCCAATTTACCTAGAGAAGAAAATCAGAGGGAAAAGGCCACTATGCTCATCAGTCTCAAAACCACCTCAACACCTCTTTTTTCCAGACATACTTTGCCCTCCCCTGGCTCTGGACACACAGCACGTTCAAGTCCATCTAAAAACAGTGCATTTGGGAGATGTCTGTGTCTTTCATCTCAATGGAAAAGGCCTGTTTCTGAATGGATCCTGGCCACTACCCATCCTCTCGTCAACTGCATCTCCCTCATGCAGCACTTATGGAAACGATCCACTGGGAAAAGCAGATTTATGACACCTTTCAGGTGAGACACTTGATACTACTTCACTGGGCATTATTTATTTATTTTTAAAAATTCTACCTTTTCAGACCTTTCCACCGTAAGCCGGAGAAAGCTTGCAGGTGGGGTTTTGTGGCATGCAGACCTCACCTGAGACAGTGCAGCTGCTCCCAAGATTTGGGGGTGGCAGTGAGGTACAGAAGTCATCATGACATCTTTTTGTAGCAAAACACATTTTTAACTATTTAGAAATAGTATCTAAATGCTTTATTTTGGCATTTCCTGTAATTCAAAGGTCCAGATGTAGTCAGGGAAAGAAATACTTGCTGAGAGTACCTTAAAACAAACTGGATTCAGGACTGGACCTATTAAGGGTGTTTAATAGGTGATAGCAGGAGAACCCCCAACTCTCACAGGATTTAGTTAACTGATGCGGCTTCCTAAAAAGTCTAGACAAATTTTCACTGAAAGAGAGAAGTGTGTAAGCAGAGAAAGTAACATTTCTAAGCCCCGTGAAATACTGCACTTGGAAGAGTGATCCTATTTTAATCTCCTTTGAGAAACTTGAAAAAAAATGAAGTTCCTTTCCCTTCTAGCAGCTGTCCTTATCTGGTTCAGGCGGCTGAAGGCAGTTTTTGAATTAACTCGGCACTTTGATGCCTTGCTTGGGCAGCAGCATATCTGCATGCTAATGGGAAATGTGGCAAACATTTTTCTCTAAGTTCACTTTCTTGTACCAAAGAATCCATTGGTCCCAAGCAATGACTCCTCTGGCTGTCCGGAGGCATTTCCATTTAGAAATTTTAGCATTCAAACTCTTCTATGTTAAAGGGCCCAGGACTGGACACAAAAGCAGCTCCAAGCTCATCTGAGGTACTGCCAAAATGTAAGGAGGCCTCAGTCAAGGAGTGAAGTGGTCTCTGAATCAAAGTCTAACTACATGACCTACATCACTTCCCACTGTTACTATTGCAGAAAAACAAAAGAAGGGGACTAGCAGCCATTCTGAAGTGGGACATGGAAACTACTGGAGTTCATTTCCCACTGGAGCTAAAGGCTGATCAAAGCACCTCTAGAAACCATAGCTAGATACATGGCTCCACAAAAGCTGTGAAGAATCTGACACACTTCTCTTTCTCATGGTGGCCAACCATGCACTAAGAGGTGCACTGAGAGTTGAACTTCCCTGCTGTGACAGGCAAAGGGATGCTGATGGTTTTAGCACAGCAGTTTTTATGACTTGTTTTTCATGCGTCTTGTGTAAGTACACAAGCCAGCCATGGGGAGAGGAGGATGGCAGTGGGTGTAACATTTTGAGGTCTTGGATGATTAGGTCTGCCACAGGAGAGGGAAGAAATTATTCAGCAAGCTGGTTCTTTGAAGCAGAAGAAAACACTGGGATTGATGGCAAGTGCCTGGGCCTCTTGCATGTGGATGTGTCTGGCTGTCACAACAACTCAGCCAAGCTGCTTCTAGGAGTACAACACGCCAGAACACTCTTTTCCAGATTGATAGTCAGAGATCGGAGAACAGATTTCGTTATTTATCATGCCTGGATGGCAGCAGCAAACTGAATATGGTAGCTGTCCAGGGCTGATAAAAGCAATGACCACAGGCCATGTTGGAGGAGTTATTTTAATTTCTCAGCAAAATAGTGATGAACTAAAAATATGTCTTTGCAGAGAGTGGAACATTCTCCAGCAGACAGCAACAAGTTTAAATCTGCTAATTTATGAATCTACACAA
Source organism: Alligator sinensis (assembly GCF_000455745.1). Taxonomy (NCBI): domain Eukaryota; kingdom Metazoa; phylum Chordata; order Crocodylia; family Alligatoridae; genus Alligator; species Alligator sinensis. The sequence continues at coordinate 547,959 of NW_005842604.1, forward strand.
ATCAACCACCTCTCATTTGTATTCCTCCTTCCAAAATGCCTAAAGGCACTTTACTAGCTTAACCTTGCTAAGCTTTAGTTCACTGAATTCCAGGTCACTGTCTTATTTTAGTCTTTTAAGAAGTTGATGTGTGGCTGGACTGGGATCCTGATGACTAGCTGTCATGAAGGCATGCATTACTGGGGAAATATAATCTCTTAAATAAGAGTTTGCCCAACCTACTGACAGGTATCCTGATAACGATTTCCAGCATCAGCTACTCCTGTTCATGGTGGAAGGTCCTTGGGGTCACTGCAGACACGCTAGGCCCAGCTCTTGCCAGAAAGAATGCCTTGGGTCTGTGAGCAGTTCAGTTATTTTCAACTGAAGTGATGAGTCTTGCAACAAGAAGCCTTGGCAGTGATAGAAGCAGAGACAAGAAAACTTGGGAGGGATTAGGAAGAATTTTATAGCTTAGACAGAGATGAAGGCCTTCTGCCTGAAAAGAGAAATGTGTGGTGGAAAGGCTAATAACCCTCTTGATGGCAGCATGACTGATATAGCTATTAGAAGTGACCCAACTTGACAAGGAGGCTCCTGCAGACAGACTTCACTTGACAGCATTTGCTGTGAGACAGAAGGAAAGAACACAAACTGTGGGCAGCTCTGCCATCAGCTAGCTCCTCTCAGAGGTAAATGATACTGCAGCCATGGGGAACTGCTGGAGGGCTTAATGATTTTGATCCTTGACAAACCAGATCCACTATTTTTTGTCGTCCTTGAAGGATAAGATAGCACAGGGTGAACAAACTGCACTACCAGCATCCTTGCTGATGGCTGGTCACCAGCTTATCCTTCTCGCTAATCTTTACATTGCAGGATTAGAATATTTTCAAAATCCAAATGCAGTAAGCTTGAAGACCAAATAGATAGCCAACAAGGGCAGGGTTAAAGAGGAAGATACAAACCAATGGTACTGATGGTACCAAGCAACAACACTGTAGGGAAAAAAATGCCAGAGAGGAAAATTTATTCAACAACAAAAATTCCACTGAAAACTCTATTCCCCACCTTCTCACAAAATGGAAGCAAAAGGCAGAAGTTGACCTCTCCCAGCTGAACAAAAGGCCCTGCTTGATGCTTGCAAGCAAATGGAACTTGAAAAGAACAAAGAGGCTGATAATTATAAACGCCCACAAAACCACTCCGAAAGAATTCACCCAACTTTTTACCAAGAAAAGAATTCCACAGTAAAATTTGCAATTAAAAGTATGCAATGGAATTTGGCCACTGAACTCAGGACAGCTCAAAAAGTTTCTTAAGAGTGTGAGAAAAACAAGAGCAAATTGATATGTACAAATGAAGGGGGAGCAAAACCCCTAATGTCTTGTGGCAAAAACAGAAGTGTAGAAAGGGAAAGCAGAAATCCAAGCAGATATAATCCAACTTTTAGCGCTTACAACTGCAAGGGGAAAGGACTATCTGTTGAAAACAATCATAGCTGTAGGCATCTATGTGCTGAAACTAATGGAAGGAAGTCTGAGACTTTTCACTTGAACAGTGTCATGTCAAAACAACCAAAGCTACCCGGCTTTCTTGATGGGAATAGAAAAAAAAAAAAAAAGCACTCACTCAAGATGCAACAGGTTAATAAATATTAGCCAGAGAGTTCATAGACAATCTGTCATTTCACATAAATCCCCTGTGGTAAGCATGCATGCCCTTTGTGCACGTTGGAGAGAGTAGCGGAGAGTTCTTTTTAAAAAAGTTCGTTAAAAATCTCCCCCTTCCTTTTCCCTTCGCCCCCCACGCTCCCTTTAACTCTGCTGCTCTCAAGCAAGTGTTCTTTTCTTTTCCCAGCCACTTCCAGTAATAAGCTTGAACAAAGCGGATCATTTCAACAGGGAATTATGGTAAAATATACTGTACCTAGCAATCCACCTCTACCCAAGCATATGACAAACACCCAAAATGGGGAACTTGCATACAATAAAAAAAAACTTCAAATATGTTGATTAAATTCCTAACATACAAATAATAAGGCCTAATAATCTTGTGATTCTGTACTTCAGATCTCAGTATGCACAAACAGGTGGCACACTAGAGGTCTATTGTACTGAATGTGAGATGTCATAGAGGCAGTTTCTGAGGCCTGCTGGCTTTTGGATTTCTATGTACTATAAGCGTATTACTCTGCTTTTCCTCCTGCAGACTGTGAAGGCCTCTGCTGTGCAGATATATCAGTAGAGCTACACCAGCAAATCCACTTAGTGCAGATGCAGCTTTACTGATAAAGCTTTACCAGCAAAAATACTTTTTGCCTGCATAACAGCAGCCATACCAGGACTTCTGCTAATACAGCTGGTGTGCATGTGTTATTTTTCAATGCTTCTAACTCCCCGTTAACAAAACTGAAGTCTAAGGCAAGCCTAAGAAGTAGTACTTTCTCTTCCCACAAATCGCCAACTTGTGCCTTTGTGACCTTCAAGACAAAGCACTGGAGCACTTTGGATGTGGGCCCAAGCCTAGACAACCACACGGAGTGCAGGAACCTGGTCTGCTGACTGAAAGGGGGTTAGCATGAGCATATTATAGCTGTGCTCAGAGCCGTCCCTAGGGTACGGCGAATCAGAGCGACCACCCCAGGCCCCGCGCTCGGGGGGGGGGCCCTCAGAGCCGGGCAGAGGGGCCACAGCCCCTCCTGCGGGGCCCGCCTGGAGCTGGCAGTTCAGTCCCACGCCATAGAAGCAGCACAGAGACTGCCCCCTTTGTGAGGGTCCCAAGGCCCTGTGCAGTGTTAAGGGGGCCCGCACCCCACTAGGGTCAGCTCTGGCTGTGCTCAATGAATTCCAATGTCTTCCTTTCTGCTTCCCTACGCAGTTGCAGCTGTTGGGTTTCAACATACTGCAAATCCAAACTTGGTACCTATAACGTACATCTCTTCAGAAAGTGTTTGCATAACCCTTCCTATTTTAATATAGCTGATGCAGGAATCATAGAATCATGCCAAGGCAGAGCTGGAAGGAATTTGCATAGGTCATCTAGTTCAAACCCCTGCCTGAGGCAGGCTCATCCCTATCCAAATCATCCTACACAAATCCACTGTCTAACCCAGGGGTTGGTAGGTACCATTTTGTGATAGAGGATGCAGAAAAGGCTGAAGTGCTCAATGCCTTTTTTGCCTCCGTCTTCACAAGCAAGGGCAGCTCCCAGACTGCTGCACCAGGCAGCACAGCTTGGGGAGGTGAGCAGCCCTCAGTGGTGAAAGAACAGGTTAGGGACTACTTAGAAAAGCTGGATGTGTAAAAGTCCATGGGGCCAGATGGGATGCACCTGAGGGTGCTGGTTGGATGCACCTGAGGGAGTTGGCTGATTTGATTGCAGAGCCATTGGCCATCATCTTTGAAAACTCATGGTGATCAGGAGAGGTCCCGAATGACTGGAAAGGGACAAACATAGTACCCATATTTAAGAAAGGGAAAAAGGAGGATCCAGGGAACTACAGACCAGTCAGCCTCACCTCAGTCCCTGGAAAAATCATGGAGCAGATCCTTAAGGAATCCTTTTTTTTTAAGCACTTGGAGAAGACAAGGGTGATTAGGAAGAGTCAGCATGGATTCACCAAAGGCAAGTCATGCCTGACCAACCTGATTGCCTTCTATGATGAAGTGACTGGCTCTATGGATGCGGGGAGACCAGTGGATGTGGTGTACCTTGATTTTAGCAAGGCTTTTGATACGGTCTCCCACAACATTCTCACAGGCAAGCTATGGAAGTATGGGCTCAGTGCATGGTCTGTAAGGTGGATAGAAAACTGGCTGGAGCATCAGTCTCAGAGAGTAGTAATCAATGGTTTGATGTCTAGTTGGCATCCAGTATCAAGTGGAGTGCCTCAGGGGTCGGTCCTGTGGCCAGTTTTGTTCAATGTCTTCACCAATGACCTGGAAGATGGCATAGAATGCGTCCTCAGCAAGTCTGCAGATGACACCAAGCTGGGGGTGGGGGGGAAGGCGGGCCAGGGGGAAATAGTAGAAATGCTGGAGGGTAGGGTTAGGATTCAGAGTAGCTTAGACAAATTGGAGGATTGGGCAAAAAGAAATCTCATGAGGTTCAACAAGGACAAGTGCACAGTCCTGCACTTAGGATGGAAGAATCCCATGCACCAGTACAGGCTGGGGGCTAATTGGCTGGGCAGCAGCTCTGCAGAAAAGGACCTGGGGGTTACAGTGGACAATAAACTGAATATAAGCCAGCAGTGTGCCCTTGTTACCAAGAAGGCTAACAGCATACTGGACTGCATTGGAAGGTGTGTTGCCAGTAGATCAAGGGAAGTAATTATTCCCCTCTATTCAGCACTGGTGAGGCCACATCTGGAATACTGTGTTCAGTTTTGGGTCCCCCACTACAAAAAGGATGTGGACAAATTGGAGAGAGTCTAGTGCAGGGCAACACAAATGGTGAGGGGGCTGGGTGACATGATTTATGAGGAAAGATGTGGGGAATTGGGCTTATTTAGTTTAGAGAAGTGGAGACTGAGAGGAGACTTAATAGTAGTCTTCAAATACCTGAAAGGAGGTTTGCAAGAGGATGGAGCTAGGCTATTCTCAGTGATGGCAGATGAGAGAACAAGGAGCAATGGTCTCAAGCAAGGGAAGTTTAGGTTAGATATTGGGAAGAATTTTCTCATTAGGAGGGTAATAAAACACTGGAACAGGTTACCCAGAGAGGTGGTGGAAAAGCTGGTGGTGGAAAAGCTCCATCCTTGAGGGTTTTCAAAACCCAGCTAGACAAAGCTTTTGGCTGGGATGGTTTATTTGAGCAGGGGGTTGAACTAGGTGACCTCCTGAGGTCCCTTCAACTCTAACTTTCTATGATTCTATTTTGTGCCAAATGTCAAAAACCCCACAACCTGGACTTTAAAGATGTTGGCTGAGGAGCTGGAAGACAGCAAGGAGCCATAAGGGGTCCAATCCTTGCCATAGCAGCGGGGTGCATGCCACTGTGGCGGGGGGCATGGCAGGGAAGAGGCTGGGGGAAGCACAACAAACCTCAACTAACCTGGAGCTTCCACCCACCCCACCCTTGTTCCCTGCAGCCTGATTCTCTGTAATGCCACTTCACTGACCCAGGTGTGTGCGGGGGATCCCATGCTGCACTGCTCCCACTCTGTCTTAATCACGTGTGCTGCAGCCCCACCAACCCCAGTGCAGTGACATATGGCACATCCAGCTCTGTGGCCCACGTGGCTGAGGCAATACAGCTGAACACACCATACTCCTTGGGGATGCCCAGCTCCTCCAGCTCCATGCCACCTGCCTGCCAAGCACAATGCCTTGCATGCCATGCTCTGGTGTGCGCGCCAGGGGTTGCTGACCCCTGGTCTAACCTCTTAGCAAAACTACACTGTCAACTCTGATACAACACAAGTCATAACACCTCTGTGGCAGCAGGGTTGCCAATCCAGGAACATTTTTTTCACTGACAAGCTTTTTACTTACAACCAAACTTACAGCTATGGTTTTACACTATGCTGCCCCCACACCACCAGGACCCCCCTACTCATGGGACCCCCCCACACTAATGCCCCTGACCGCACCCTACACCTTGATGCCCTCCAGTAGTCTACTTCCAGTCTTTACCTCGGTGGTTCCCCTACCTCTCTGTCTCAGCACAGAGCTCCCAAAAGCCTACCTGCAACTCAGAAGTATTATAGGTAGCCTGGGTCACAGCAGCAGCACAAATCTGAGAGAACGCTCCCTGCAGGGTGCTGCACTCCAGGTGCTACTACTGTGCTCTGTTTGTGAGAGCTTCAATAAAGCTGCAGCTGCATACTGTTTTTACTGATGCCTAAAGTTTTTTTCCCTGATTTTACTAACAGCCATTTTTAGCCTGATTTTTTAACTGACTGTCAGTAAATTTACTGAGAGTTGGCAACCCTGATGGGGAGCAGACTGAAGGTTTTTGTCTGTGATGAAAACTATGTATATTTTATATTTGACAAGAATGCTATATTTATTTAGCATTTGGGCCGTTGCAGATTCTAGGATATTCTTCTCTAGTAATTTCTCTCATTCTAAGCATTTTGTTTAATACAGCACATTAAACAAATACAGTCAGTTAGCAATCTTGGCTTTTGGGACAAGGCTTCTTATTTTTGGAATTCTTCACGTTTTGTTTCTTTAAACAAGCTTTCCACCATTTTTATTAGTTAGCATCTGACAAAGTAGGTTACAGCCCACGAAAGTTGATGCGTCTCTGAACACGTTAGTTTAAAAGGTGCTACTCTGCTCTGCCTTCTACATTTTCTATTGTGCTAGTCCACAGAAAAAAATTTTAAGCTTACATTTGGATTAGTTGGTCAATCTAGCCATACCAACAAGGCAAACTATACTTTTGCCTGGTTTCCTTATGTTTTACTTCTCTTATAATACCTATATAAATTCACATCTCTTGTTTCACATTTAAATAAAATGGAAAGTTGTGAATTCAGTTGTTTACTTACAAAATACCCAGTAGAGGCTTTTGTTCCTACCTGCTGTGTCTGCTGCCGCTGAATTGCCCTCACCTTAGGGACAGGGCTCTCTCTGGATGATGAGGACTGCTGTCGGGACTGGGTCCCATTCTGAACTGGTTCGGTCGCCATTGCACCCGATGCTGCCGATATGCTCCCTGTGCTCCGTAAGGAAGCACTATGGGGCAGGGACTGAGGTGCTTTGGCCCTGGCACCCAGCCCAGCTTGGTCCATTTTGCGTATCTGTGCCTGCCCCGTGCTGTTCTGGCGGGGAAGAGCAATAGGAACAGGTTTGTCTGGCATTGTGTGCCGCCTGGAAAAGTCGTCACTTTGTGTGCTGCGTTTGGTGAAGTCCTCCATACTGCTGTTGCTGGGTCCACTGAGTTTGAAGTCTTCACTGTTGCTTTGGCTCCGGGAGCTGGCAGTGCTTAAGTTCTCCAAGCTGGAGTCCACAGAGGCCTTTGGCATTGGTGGAGGTGGGTTGTTAAGATGGTAAACTGGGTTCTGGAAGGACAAGGGTTGGAGACTACCCTGCTGATTCAAGGCTGGGTGCAGAGGTCTCCTAACTTGGGGGGCACTCTGAGGTGTGCTCTGAGTTTCCCGCAGCTGTTTGATATTGGCCACCTGCGTTATGGAGAGCTGGCTACCAGCCAAACGCAAAGGCACATCATGCATGATGGACGGGGAATCACTGTGAGTTGTGTGGGGGTCCTGAAGGTCCATCAGGGAGATGCTACGTCCATTGGGCAGTATGCTCTCTCTTTCGTCCTTGTCTGAATAAGTCATGCTCTGGGTGGATGCTTGCTGAACCAACAGCAAGGTTTTGCCCCTAAAGAATCCATCTAGATTTTCCTGGGTTGGAGATTTCAGTTTATGCGAGTCACTGTGAAGTGGAAAGGAATTTGGTTAATTTTTAACTGGCCAAGATCCCAGAAGATCTGTCCTAGAGATGCCTTTCTATCTCATCTAGCCTTCCTTCCTTTCCCAAAGTCTGAAAGAACTAGATTATTTCCTCTTATGAAGCTTTTCATATTCCTCAGAATACCTACTTCTCTAATAAGCATGAGTTTTGTGTTTTTTTATTTTCAGAAGGGAGCTTAAAGTATGTAGTGCCTAATTTTTACTTTCTCACAAGTAAAATACAACCTGTTTCCCATGGATTTGTGCACCCCCAGATACTGTTATTTTCCAGCTGAAACAGCATTCCAGTTGTCACTTAACCCTTTACCACTCTTCCAGGACTTTGTTGCATGCGTTTTGTTCACCTGAGAAGTTAAGACTGCAGAATTTGTTAAAAAGCTGTTGGCCCAGAATGTAAGAGACATTTCCAAGTATCAAAACTGTACTTCACACTTGGTAGCACAAAGCATAGGCATAAACCATTAGATAGCAAGTCCTCGTGCATTTCTGCCACCTCAAGACTTCTTGCTGGAGGTCTCAGATTGTAACCCTTAGTAAGAAAGTAAGAGATGCCCCACTAAACAAAGAAGGGTTTTAACTTGGTTATTCTAATATTCATTCTTCCTGAAACACAGAAGTCTCATTACCACTGAAAAGGCAAGCCAATCTCTAGAATGAAATATTAGAGTGATGCTTATAGGTCCAGATGGGAAGCTGGTATAAGATTTGTTTTTCAGGCGCCCAAATAACTGACTTCAGGAAAGTCCTGGTGTCCTGGCTTATGCTTACCAGCTCTTAATAACAACTACTTGCATCTCTCAGTATGATGCTGTCCTTCCAACTACAGATACTTGTCCTGAGTACTCGCACTTACCTACCTAGAAATTTTGGGTGACCAACCACTACTTTACAGGAGTCACCTTAAGAGAAGCTAGCAACCTCCCACATCCCACACCCCTTTTTCCTTCATCATTCTTTTTTAATCCTGGCTGTTACATACCCATCAGTGGGGTCCTCAAATATCTTCTGAAGCCCTGAGGAGAGACTTCCACTAACGTTTGGACTAGAGCTGTGCTCAGTAAAACGTCTCAGTTGCTGCTGTATCGGTGTTGGATTGGTCATTGACTTGGTGATGTCAGCAAGAATACGAGGAAGAGGTCCCAGTTTTGCCACGGTCGCCTGTAGGAAGGAATTTTCACCCTAATTGGATAATAATCACCGCAACGTCCGCCATTTTTTGATAACGATGCACAGAGGCGGAGGGGTGGAGGTTGGAAGGAAGAAGGGTGGGTGTGTTGTGTGTGGGTGTGGCAGGACCATAATGCATTGTTACGGAGCAGCGTAACCACGGCGACGAGATGAATGGAGGAGACGAAACAAGGTGCAGCAGACATTGAGGAAAGAAAAGGAAATAGAAAAGAAATTAGGATTGACCCCCAAAAATAAAATTCATGCTCAATAAAACCAAACTACTGCCATTCCAACACAAAACTGTCATGCAAAGCAAACTACATCCAGTGAGTGGGGGTCAAGGTAGGAACTACAGTTACTACTAATTAAAAGGAATCAGAGACTATAGAGTCAACTACTGGGAGGGAACTTTCCAGGCAAAAGGGGTCATATGGTAGAAGAAATGCATGCCAACAGACAAGGGAGTGCTGCATTCAGGGAGTCCAGGAAAGAACTGAGAGGGATGTGGGAGAGGAGGTTTCCATTTCATCAGCCTTCTCCTTTGGCATCCTGTACTGATGCCACCTTCTGTACCAAGCTGTTATCAAAAGATGGGTACTAAAGTAGATTTCTCCACTTAAAAAATAAAATTAATTGCATGAAAACACCAGTGACTTTCACCCCAATACCTTTTCCCATTCGTCACTGGCTAGTGCTTCATTAAGTCTGGTGAACACAAGACTTTGTACAAGAGCAGCCGACCACAGAGCACAGTTCTATCAAATCCCCAGTGCTGCTGGGGAGGCTGCTATTCCCATTTTCTGCTCTCTTTGGACAGCTGCTGACAGTGGGATCTACACATTGCTATAGGTCCTTGGGATTGAAGGTAAGGAGTGGGCAAGGGAGGTTTAATTACACAATAAAACCCTGTACAAAGACTACTTTCCTGTCAAAGGTATTTTGTTTTTTCTACCACCAGGCATTCAATCAATGGACTACTCTGGGAAGTTCTTTACGACTGCTTGGTTATCCCAAGTTTTCCTCTTTTATTAAAATCTTCAGCATTTTCCAGGTAATTTATTCTCTTTTCTCAACCTGTGTAATCATTGCCCACAGCAAAGTAGCAGTGATGTAACTTAAACCTGTAACTCCCATTTTAGTGAACCACAAAACCACTTTCCCAGAGCCTGCTGGAACATGCTGATACCTGCACTGAGGAAAGAACAAAGCAGCAAAAAGTACTTTGCCTTTATGTTATATTTGCCTTCTGCTTCTGCTCTCAAGCCATGTTCCATTTATCTACATTTTCAGAGCAGCTTTCAGTAGCTACTTTCATATCTGATCCCATCAGTGTCCAGAAGTCATTCAGTACCCTAAGGATGGGGGCTTATACTTCAGGTAACCCCAGAGGTGTTTAAGTCTGTAAGCCGGATCCTCAGCTGAAATAAACTGAAATGGCTACAGTGGATTTACTGGAGCTACACTGGCTGAGAATCTGGTCATTTATGCATAAGTGGTCATTCCTGTGACCCAAGGAAAGCAGTCTTTGTAGGAATGGTTTTAATGTGTCTGATGCTGTGAATACGTGAATGTAGGAGGGAAATTGTCAGACAAATCCACAATTCATCATCAAACTAATATATTTATCATCCTGCACAAGGACATTTAGAATTACTGGAACACACCAATGCAAACATTTTTGACCCATGCCAGCTGGAAAATAATCGTTCAGTAAATCGTTATTTCTATACGACTTACTAGTAACAAGTTATTAGCTTTCCACAGATCATCTTACCTCCCCAAATTTCAATAAAAAACACCTGAATAGTAGGTTATAAATGGTATCTGGGATTGTAGGCACTATAACACACTAAATGTTGAAAGTGTGAGGGAAGTGGTTATAGTCATTTGTAAAAGAAGAGGCAACATCTCACTCAGCATCTCTGATTCTGTGTCTGAGTCCTGTCAACATTCTTTATTGACAAGTTTGTATCTTATTGGCACCACAGATCCCAAATTGTGAAGGAAGAGCAGGCTGGAGCATGTTGTGCCTGATGCAACTGCCAGCTTGCTAGCTAAAAATGGATAGTGACTATTGCTGGCGATAGTGTAGGTAGCAGAGTGGACACAGCCGGATTTTATTTTAGAACTGGGAGTTTTCAGTGCTAGCTTTTAGAGAATTTGTTTGGACCTGAAAAGAGCAGGAGCAGAATGCTGCATGTATAAGCATGAGATAAAAATACATGCCAGAGAGGGAATTCAGGGGAAATCTAACATACAAAGCCCACTGAAGTCAGAAACACACACTCCCAGTGACTTCACTAAGCTTTTGGATCAGGACAGTGAAGGACAAAGTGGGGAATGTGCAGCCAATCTCTTCATCAGATAACAAAAGCTCTGCTGAGGTTCTCATTTTCCACCTTCCTCTTCCCTAGCACTCTGCACAGAGTGCAATACTTGACATACACTCTTACTTGAGTCTCTATAAAGTGTTTGCTCTTTTGCACAACACTTTGCACATCTTGTTCAAGGCCTCACAAGGACTTGCAGGTACAAAGCCCTAATTTGGAATCAATCACTGGAAGAATAAATATGAAATGCTACAGTCAAATACCTTTCTAAAGGGTTATCTAACTTAAAGAGTTTTCCACAAAGTACGATTCAGCTGCTCCCTTGATGTTTCCCAGTACTCAAGTTGCTATGATACTATCACAAGATCCACCCTCCCAGTCCTCCAGCCTGTTTTACCTTATCAAGTTGGGACACAACCTCCCATAAGAGGGAGTGTAAAACAGACAGCTCCCTGCCCAAGTCAATGTAGCCTTCGAACCCAGGCGTGTTTGAGATGGTATCTGGGTTGGATATCTCCAGCAGGAAGCGTTTCATCCCCCCCCACTCATGTTCCAGGAAGTCATTCATGAAGGCCATATACTCTTCTTTATTACCAAACCTTGAAAGAAGAGAAAGACAGTCAATGGCTTCTACACAAAATACAATGGATAACAGAGAATTTAATTATTATAAGACTTGACTCACTCTTTCTTCTTAAATTGGGGGAAACAGAAAGAGAGAATACTGATAAGTGAAGAAGCATACCAATGCTTTCCATGAATCAACTTGGTTTTAACACTTGTCTTCATGCTACAGGGCAATGGGCTCAAAACCCACATGCAAACCTCCTTTTGGAGCCTCCAGAAGCATGACTTTTGCATAATTTTCTTTCCCCAGTTTCTCCAGTTAAAAAGAAAAAAAAAAGGTTCACCATTTTAGGGTAACTTATTACTTGTGTAATAGTGAGATGAAATAAAAATGAAAGTGTATAAGTGGTTATACAAATACATAATTCTATTCTTTGTTACAGTAATCCCATGTCAGCATCGTTCCACTGAAAGCAGAATTGGGCCAACAGCACACATATCACAAAACCCTGAACACTGTCTGTCTTAAATTATACAGAGAAGGACTCTGCATGGGTAGAAAAGCACCTCCTCTTTCCCCACTCTTCCTGAAGTTTGTTTTGCCAACTCTCCTAGGATTCAGCTTTAAGCAAATGCGACAGTTGCATACAGTGATACTGGCACCCTCAAAGAGTTTTTATGGTCGTTGATTTAGGCCAAAGACCTAAAACACCTACTTAGCAAAATTGGCGAGGTTCTGAATGACTTTAGCAATGAGTGTCAGTGTTCGGGATGTGCGGTCATCAGGGTATTCCTGCATGAGACTGAAGAGGCTTGGGGACATGATAGCTGGGCACAGGAAACGGAGGAAGAGCGAGGCACTGATCAGGCGTTCGCTGATATCCTGCTTGCCCCGGCTCAAGCATTGCTGCTTCCATGATGCAAACACCTCCTTCAGCTCACGAGGAAAAACACTGCAACAAATTAAATAAAGAAATAAAATGGTAAGGATGTAAAATTTAACAGGCTAAACTGGTGGTCAGGCACAAGGAATTCAATGATGTGAGAAAAAGTTTCATACTCCAGACTAGCAAATGCCATCAGGTATCTAGACTTAACTCCTGAATAGTCTTTTCACTTGGGAAACTGAAGTAGTTAAGTGCCCCCTGTTCAAAGGCACAAAAATCAAACTTGGATTCACAGGTCTGAACTATTCATCCATTCCTAATCTAAATAAATGGTAAGTTTGATTATTATCAAACCTGGAAAGAAGAGAAAGACAGCCAATGACCTCCATACAAAGTGCCATTTTTGTAAAAAATTCAGAACCATATTGAATTTTGCTCATTTCTGTACTTAGACTTAATATCTTATATGCTGAATTTATCTGCATTTCCTGTGGCCTGAAACAGAAAAGCTATTATTTCAATCTACTCAGAAGCAGAAGCTGGTAAAAACAAAAAAACCATTCAATCTCTGCCCTTGCCATAGTAAATATTCCAGGAAACATTTGAGTATGGTACAATATATAGGATTGGGCACATTGGCAGGATCCCTCTGGATTGGGATGAAGTCTGCCTTGCAATACTGTGTCACAAGTGATGAGCAACAGGAAACTAAGCTACTGTAAAACATGGATGTGTGTTTGTTCCAGTTCTCCCCACTGTTTTCCCATTTTTGAGGTGAAAGGGATGTACTTTTTGCCTTTCCTAAGTGAAGAAATCAATTAACAGCTGAGACAAAAATGGGCATTCACCAGTAAGAGTTGATAATCTTGCAGAAGGCTAGCTCACAGCACATTTTCAGGTTGCTCTGATGATCAGTTAATTCACTTGAAGAACACTTGCTGGGATCAACTTCACAGTTCTCATCTGACTCATACAAAGCCTTGATAAACTCTCCTGTAAGAAGAAAAGGTGACAAACAGCAATAATTATAAGAAATGTCTCCCTGATGTATTTTCAAATCCTGCTTATGCCTTCCCTTGGCAACTGCATTTTCTGCTCTGAGCATCTGCAGGGATATAGTCTCCAGACACCAGATACTGAGGACATGACCCCTTGTAACTGCTTTAGAAGCCAGCATTTGCCAGACCAGATCAGGCCTCTGGTGCTCTTGTCAAGATCTGGCCCAGCTATGGAACATCATACATGGGGTAGGAACAGAGGAGGATCTGCTTTCTGGTCCACACAGGCAATCACCTGGGAGCCTGAAGAATGAGATTTCATTACTCTTATCTCTGTTTGCATACATACAAATGTTATTAGTGATCACAAAATTATCCATCCTCTTAAAAATGAAGCCATGTTATTTTTCTCTATGACCTTGTCTAACAATAAATCTGACACTATGACTTATTTTTATTAGTTCCAAGTTTACTGTCCTTTAATTTCAGGAGTGTCACCTCATTCTTGTATTGTGAGACAAGACTAAAAGGAATGGCTTCATTTATACTTTGCCCTTTACAATCATGAATAATTCAACCCAGGTGAAATAATCCTAGTCTTTACAATTTCATCATGCTGGCATCTTGCAAAATCTCAGCTACCTATTTTTAGAACTTTAAAGTTTCTGTCTAATGGGACACTGGACTCCAGCTCTTGGCTACTGGAATTTTCACTGGTGATAAATTGTGATGTAACTGTATTTTCCATTCTCTCCTATACTCTTAGCATATCAGGTGCTCTTTTATACTGTTGCTACTTAATGGGCTAAGATCTCCATTCATCCTTTCAGTGATTCAAAAACTCCTAATTTCATTTCCTCAGATCTTCCTGCTTCCAAGCTCATACCACAGTGCTTATCCATAAAAACACTAACATTTCTGCAAACAGCAGAAGTGATACATTTTCTTAAACTCCTTAGCCACCAATTAGTTTTTGCTTTTCATGTTTGGTTATCCTGAATAAATGTTCATTCACAGTTGCATGAAAAATTAAGAGGCAAGAATTTTTGCAGGTGATATCTTTTACTGGACCAACTACATGGTTGGGATAGACTTAGACAAGCTTTTGGGTAACATAAGGCCCTTCCTCGGGTCTCACTGTGGTAACTAAAAGCTTCTCTAAGTCTATCCCAACCACGCTGTTGGCCTAATAAAAGATATCACCCACAAAAAACCTTGCCTCTTATACATGAAAAACTAGGTCAGTTTAGAAACTTTTGCTGATGCTGGTGGCTGAGTTATGGGTGAAAATAAAAGGTTTTGCCATGTAACTGTAATAAATTCTGCTCAACAGTGAACTTTGACCCCAGCTGCTGAAGATAGCCCATTAAAGGAAAAGGGAAATTTCAATAGCATGGAATAAAACAATAAGATACAACAATTAGTACTGCAGCTCAAGCCAAAGATGTTTTTAATGGTGGAAATATTATATATGAAAGAAACATATACAATCTCTAAATTGGTATTTTCTTTGTTCTCAGCACCACTTGTGGGTAAGCCAATTGTGTCTGCAATAGTGCTCTCAGCAGTGCATGCAGTCGGGTCTTAATCATGTATTGAAAAAATCCTTGTAGCTACACTTAATATCTAACATTAAATTCAATGAGGTTAACTGAACTGATGCAATGAATATAGAATGTAACTGAACGGAACTGAAAACTTTGATCAGACAAAGCTCTAGAAGAACATGCCAACAAGAGCAACCTTGCCCTGGGCTGGAGACAGACTGGATGACCTAACAAGTCTTTTCCATCTCTAACTTCTCTGATTTATAATCTTATCATTCAGCACTGAGGTCTTAAATGATATATTAAAAGTCATTAATTTAAAAATATCTTTATGTAATTACTGCACATTAAAGGGCTTACAGTAAAATGTAATAGACTGGACCAAAAGATAATTGAATATGCTGGAAAACAAGACATGAAGTAATATGCTGTTCATTTCCACATTCAGAGATTGATTCCATTACTCCTACTTGTGCTGGACGGTGCCTTTTGGTTCTATTCAACCAGCGGGAAGTTGTCAGAACCAGGCTCATTATTTTTAACATGTAAGAAATATACCCAAGATGTAATCAAAATTTGATTACATTAGCCCACAGAACACTAGTGAATCTAATCATGTGCCTAAGCACTCGATAACTGATGCATTTCCAGAACCACTGATACTGTACTGGAAGAGAGAGCTGGGTCTCTATGGAGAAATCAGTCTCGACTTCTGCACCAGGTTTGATACCCTCCCTAGGCCAAGAAATGGCAGCAGATAGGTGGTTCATATAGGGCAGGGGTGGGCAAAATGCAGCCTGCCAGGTCATTCTATCTGACCTGCGGGGCCCCTAAAAAATTGAGAAAATTAATATTTATCTGCCCTGGGCTGCCTGTCATGCGGCCCTCGATGGCTTGCCAAAACTCAGTAAGCAGCTCTCTGCTCAAAATAATTGCTTGCCCCTGATATAGGGAGTTTGGGCAAGAGAGGACCCAGCCTGCAGCTGGCAGTGACTTGTAAGGAAACTGTCAGTTTATTTGGAAAGGGGTGTGGTTCTAGTCCTCACAGATGGGATAGAAGCTGTTGGGACTATAATTAACTAATCTGGCAGTGGTTTATACCAAGAGTGAAGCCTGAAGCTAGGGAGGGACTAGTAAAGGGCTGGCAGCACTTCTAGGCAAGTAAGCTAGTAGCTAGACAGGCAGCATGAAACTGCTGGCTCTGCTGGAAAGGGAGAGGTTACTGAAGCAGGAAGTTGAGAGCTGAGCACAAAAGAGTTGGGCATGCAGGATCAGACAAGGGATCTGATAAGAATTCATCATATTCCTTTCCATTAGTAAAGAACACTAAAGGCAGGCCTTTTTATGGGGCTACCAATATAAGTTGTACTGTGCACTCATGGTGCATAATGCTCACTAGCCTCACTGCTTTGTTCACTCTAGCTGTCTGCATGCAATGCTAGCTATTTGTATTTGGACCTGGTACAATTCTACAAGGTTAATGTGGGTATCCACAAATTAACTGCTGTAAAGCAGGGCCCATGCCCAAAGTTTATAACTTAGAAGATCACACTGGAGATCTTCCAGGAGTGCAATGGCTGTACCTAATAAGATGCAAAGTGACAAATCTTCCTTGTAATGTAACGCATACACACAGTTGTAAATGCTAGCTTGGGCTTTATCTTCTTTGATCAGTAAATAGGAGCAGCTCATTTGGAGGTGCTAGCAACAGGTGCCCAGCAATAAAATCCTACAGATAATTAACCCTGCCTTGTGCTTGATGCCCCTGGGTACATAAAAGCTTTCAGGTAGGAGTTTGGGTTGCTCTGTTCTAGGGAACATCATCAAAATACCATCTCCTTCTTTCCATCCCTCAAAGGGGCTATGAAGACCTAAATGTTGTGTTTCTGATCCTTTCTTGTAGTTTCAGCTTACACACCTGGGATTGTGCACAGTACTGGGATTCACCACCAGTATCAAGAGGCATAGTAGTAAACTGTCAGCATCTTCCCAGGTGGTTAGATTAGCAGAATCCTTTTTTATCTCTATTCATACACCAGACTGAATGATTCATGGCTATCAATGAATCATAATGAAAATATGACATTTAAATCAACAATAGAAATAGAGAGAAACAGGATACCTAAAAAATGCAGAGCATGGAGGACTGAGAATCCCTCTCAGCTGTCTGCAGTAAGCATTTCCTTTTCAAATGTTGCAGATCCCTTAGGAAAAAAACCTTATTTATGCTTTCCATGGGCAAAAAGGGCCTATGACATGTGGCCAAACTTCCTAAGTCTCCTATCTGCAAACCAAAATCAACACAGCCAAGAGCAGCAGTACACAAAACTTCTGAGATGTGCAGGCCCCAGAGTCAATGATCTGTGAAGAGTGTCCCAGCTCAAGTGATAATTTGCCATCATTATTTATTCTAAGAAGTCATTTGAGTAAAAACTGCAGAAAATGAAAATCGGAAAATAACAAAACAAACAGATAAATAAAAAACAGGCATTCTTCACACTTTCTCTATTTCCCTTTTCCTCAGGAACTGCATTTAAATTGCCTGGGAGCTGCATACATAGATATGGTTACTGCAATTGAAGGGAGCTGGACTTGAAACAAAAACCAAAAGGGACCTTCTATGTCATCAAGAGATGGTAGAACCAATTAGGTTCTAGTGCATATAGTGTGGGAGTAGGATTTCAGGAGTCCACACAAAGGAGTTTCTTTTCTTGTAGGCTACAAATCCTCCTGGGGAAGATTCCATATTTGCCTCTGTATGGGTGTTGACAGTGGATCTGCTATGTAAAATAGGGCCATGGATCCCGCAAAATGGGGGAACTACAGCAAAAGACCAACGCTTCTTATAATGAAACAGATGCTCCATTTATGGCCCCAGAGACATACCCAGAGTCACACCAATTACTTGACTGCCTGCTGGTGCAGTATTTGTCTATTAGCTTCTGAGACATGAAGAAAATAAGGTGCTTGATACTTTCTTACCTAGTGCATCATGAAGATATTTCTGGCCTACTAGTTTTAAGTATTCTTCAATGGCTTTGGTAGCAAGTGTGTTCTCCCTGAAGATCAAGACGTCATGTTCCCCACAACGATCTACCTCTGACATCACCAGGTCTGTCAAAAAGTCCTGCAGGGAAAAAGTCAAGCAGAAAGAAGACATTTAAACCAAAAAACAGCATAGCATGGTTTTAAAAACAGGAAAATCATGACAGATAGGAAGGGTTAAAAATCCTGTACTCCAGATTTAGGAATGAAAAGATTACTGAAATGTGCCTGCCTGGGAGGACAGGCATGATAATACTATAGCCATGTGGGCCATATGGATTAGCTAGAGAACCTCTTGTGTCTGTGCATTAGATTGTCTAGGACAGCAAAGGTCCCCATCTCATTTTTTTGGACTCCACTGGAAAAGGGAAACAGCAGCTAGGGATTATGGGATAAAATTAGAATAGGAGAAACAAATCTTGAATGAAAAGTCCTTGTAACCAAGATTTTTTAACATTTGGTTGGGTCAGATTCTGGCAGTCTATGCTTCATGTCTGACAGTGGACATCTTATAGTTATATTTTAATGATATATGTTCCAGATAGGAACTGGACTTGAACCCACAC
Organism: Alligator sinensis; assembly: GCF_000455745.1. Classification (NCBI taxonomy): domain Eukaryota; kingdom Metazoa; phylum Chordata; order Crocodylia; family Alligatoridae; genus Alligator; species Alligator sinensis. The sequence goes on from NW_005842604.1 coordinate 566,480, forward strand.
AAACAAAGAGGAAAGGATATTCAAATTTTCTATTAAGTGGGCAAATTTAACTAAGAGAGATGGATTTTCAATGGTGAAAAGCAGGAGCAAATTAAAGGTAGGAATTGGAGAAACAGCATTCCTATTGTGCATTGATCTGGCATGGTGTTGAACAACATTCATGTGCTCAGTCTAAGGCAGGGGTGGGCAAACTGGCAGATTCAGCTGGTGGCCAGATTTCATTTCCCAGTAGCCCCTGCCCATGTGGCTGGGTCCAGTTTCCATGGAGACCCCAGCAGCAGCCACCATGCTGTGATAGTGTAGGGCCAGGGCTTTCATGGAAACCGGCCCCAGCACTGCTGGCAGGGTGCGCAGCAGGGTGGGGAGCTGCTCCAGGGCCAGGCTGGTATCTTGCAGCAGTGAGTGTGGTCAAGCCAGGGCAGAACTGCAATCTGCAGCCTGCATGCTCCGGGCAGGGGTGTGCAGACAGCAGATCGTGGCTCTGCCCCGGCTCCTTGCAGCAGTGACAGCATGGTCAGGAGCCAGGGCAGAGCCGTGATTCGCTGCCTGGATGCCTCTGCTCAGAGCATGCAGGCGGCAGATTGCAGCTCTGCCCTGGCTTTGGACCACGTTCTCACCACTGCAAGATCCTGGCCTGGCCCTGGAGCAGCATCTCACCCTGCCACATGGCCTGCCAGTACTGCTGGGGCCAATCTTCACAGAAACCTGGGCCTGGTGCTATCATAGTGTGTCTACTGCTGGGGTCACTATGAAAACCAACCCCAGCCATGCAAGGCAGGGGATGCTGGGAAAAGGAGTTCACTGTCAGCCAAATCCAGCCATGGGCCAGGCTCTACCCACCCCTGGTATAAGGAATGAAACCACAGAATGGGGACTGAGTCTTAACAACTGCTAATAAAGAGCCCCCTTATGCAATTGTTATCAACTTCTTCAGCTGTTGATTTCAGTGGAAACTGGGGAGACAGATTTCACAGGAAGTAGTTAATACCTTGCAGGATTGGACCCAAATACTGGAAATCTTTTTGGGGCAGGGACAAAAATTTGTTGTTATTCTACATCCCTGAACTTCTTGTCAGTGCTCAATGAATAATGCAGCAGAAACTTGCTAATTTGCCACATTTTTTTTGTGCAGATCTCCCCACAATTATAGAAAAGTGCTACAGCAAAATCTGATATCCTTAAAATACCATTATTTTACAGGACATACCTCAGTACATTACCAGCATAGTTCAAGTCCCAAATACGTAGCTACAATTATCAGAATTCATAAAACAAGATGTTTTGTTTTGCATTATCTATGCTTTGTTTTTATTCACATACTATTTTCTCTTTATAGAAAAGATGGCAATAGCTTTCCCAAATCAGTTTGACTAGCCAGATTCAAGTGTAACAACAAAACAGTAAATGCATGACCACAAATCCTGTTCTCTTGGGAGGGATAAGTTATATCATCCTTATTGTAAAGCTTTGCCAATTAAGACACCCAAGACAGGCATGAGGGAGGTAGAGAGGTACAGTGCTAAATTTGTCTGTCTGCTGTAGCTGGCTTGGAAGGAGTTTGGAGGCTCCCTTGCAGTGATCAGAGCAGCACTACAGGAGCTATCCTAGCTGTCATCTGCTCTAGACCAGACAAGTGCTTGGTATGGTGTTCATTCTCCTCACACTCCATCCAAAAGGCTAGAGAGAGTAGTGTGAAGTGGAGTATGGCAAACAGACTGGCACGATTATTTAAACATATGTAACATTCATTCTTGCTGTCATCTAGGGGATACCTAACCACCTTCCACACAGAACTCTCTCAGCCAAGCTTGCCTGGGTTCAACCTGCCTGGAGGGCATAATCGAGACCATGGTACGAGGTTCTCTCTTGCTGATAAGCACACCATTCTGTAGCAAGGATAAATGATAAACCACTCAAGTATCAAAAGTCCTTCTATGCCATCCCACACTAATTGCCTCCATGCCTAGGTTCGCTCATAATTCACTGGGAAAGAATCAAAACAGCTCAGCTTATTAAAGCACAGAAAACTAAAGAAGATGCTCCCAGATGTCCTTGCACCAGTGAGGGGATGCTAACTTGAACATGGCTTTCTGGAGCAGTGGCTCCCACTCAAGCTAGGCTAACGTAGCTGCCAGTCACTCAATTTAACTCTACAGTGAAGATGTTAGGGCTGTGCAAAGCTTCGGTCCCTGATTCGATTCACTGGAGATTCTGCCCAATTCAGCGGCCGAATCTCTGAATCCAAATCGAATCAAAGGACCCTTTCATCTCTCCAAATTGATTTGGAACCCTCTGAATCAATTTGGAGAGATTCGGACATAGAGACAGCTTTAAATGTATTTTCCATATACTTCTAGGTAGCAGGGGCTTGTGATCACTGTGATGCTGGGGTGCATGGAGCATCCCACAGAAGCACAGGGGGGGGGCAGCATGCTCGGCAGCAGACCCAGAAGTGGACCAGAAGCATTTCCGGGTCCACTGGAGAGCGCACTGACCCCCCCCACCCCGTGCCCCTCGGCTCAGCAACTGGTGCCTTCTGGGTCTGGGGGGGCACCTGGGGTCCCCCAGCGTGCTCCCCGGCAGACCTGGAAGTGGACTGGAAGTACTTTCAGTTCGCTTTCAGGTTCACTGCCGAGCACGCTGGAGAGCCCCCCATGCTGCTGTGGGACGCTCCAACTGCCCCAACATCGCAGCAATCACAAGCCATGCTGCTACCAGAAGGTATGTAGAAAAAAACTTTTAAAGCTGTGCCTGGGTCTGAATCCCTGATTCACAGAATCACTGTCCCCGATTCAGGCCAAATCCAAATCAAATAGGGCCCGTTTTGCACAGCCCTAGAAGATAAAACCTTGTTGTTTATAGTTTTTAACACACGCTTACAAAACTTTATTCACAAGCTCCTTGGTACTACACCAGTCATGGTGCCTCATGTTTGCAGAAATGTAGCAACAGTTCTTGTGCACTTAACCTTCTGCAAAGCTAGAAAGGTTTATAAGCCTAATGCTTTGTACCCTGTAATATTTATTTCCTCTAAAATGTCTATGTTTACTCCTTGGAATACATTCACGCTTACAAACCTTCAGTAGGTATAGCATATCTAAAATTGTCTTCCTTTTCTAGAAAATTTGCCTAAGTTCCTTTGAAAGTACCCACTTTTTTTCTTAGCTTCACTTCCTCTTTCGTAGCATTCCTCCTTTAACTCCCATTCCCTGGACCAGTACATCCTTGAGTTATCTCCATCTTTATCTGTATTTAAGATGATGCAAATGCTGCTTTCTTAGTCTACAGTAATCCGCAAGAGACCATTTATCAAAAGCCCCATGGAGACACTGTATCTGGCTACTTACCTTGGCTCTCCCAGTGCTTTGAAGAATGTGCACCAAAGCACAGGCCATCTCCTCCTTGTTCCTCACGCTGATCACCGGCTCCAGAACAGAGCACAACATGGTGTAATTATTGGTGACAAACTCTGCAAACTCCTTGTACTGCTCCATAGGCAGGATGGTGATGGTTTGGTATCGAGACTTGATCCGAATTGAAGGCCCCCCAGATTTCCCTTTATTGGGGGTAGGTGTGCTGACTGGATACCACTTTTCCACAAACTGACGCCCAGTCACACTGACCATGGGGATGTTGACCAGGCCTACATAATTATTCTTGTCTTTTTTCTTCTTCTTTTCCACATCCTTATAGATGTGCACCGTGATGCTGTGGAGAGGTGGGAGACTGTAGAACTCAAAGTGCTCACCCCAGAAGATGTTGTCCGCTTTTGTTTTGCTGGTGGTGCGGGCAAACAGTGTATCATCAAGGCACAGCTCACAAAAATATTTCTTCTTGGGGGCCAAGTCCTTTGCCTCAATGATCCAGAGGCGGAGCACATTCTCAGCTCGACGACAGTTGTCCTGAGCAGAACAAAGAGATCAATTTTGATTTAGATATGACAGCCTAAGGAATAGAACATTTTCCTTTTGAAGCCGGGAACATGGGGCTGTACTTTATAGCTCCCTACTTGATCATCTTTGAGAGGCCATTTTTTAAATGATTTAGAAAAACAAATTTGCCCTGCAGTTCAACCATTCAGAGGTAAATTCCTCAAATCTCCTTGTGTTAAGACCACAAGCAATTGGTAGGGGGGGCACATCCCCCCCCCCCCCCCCCCTTGGCCCCCAAAAGTAGGCCAGTTTTTTTGCTGCATGGGCCGACAGCGAATGGGGGGGGGAGCACTAAGCCATGGCACAAGTATAGGAGTGGATATGGGGTTTTTGGCCCATCCCCAGGCCCACCCACAAATTGTGCCCCCCCCAGACTCAGGAGGCACCAGTCACCCCTGTATCGAACAGTATCACTTCCTCTGTGAATTACTGCAATACTATGGTTAATAAACACCACCAATCTAGCAAACTGATAAAAAAAGTGATTTTTTAGTAAATTTTTAGTAACTCAGGACCTTTTTTTCTTTCAAGGAACACACAACATAGAAATCATTCTGTTGCCAATACTGGCCCCTCTATTGAAACACGGAGCTCCATTTCTTTGTACTATAAGAAGCCTAAACCAAAAACAGCAATTAGGTACCTTCTCAGTAAAGCTCACAATGAAAGTTCCTTGATTGGTCTTGCTAGATTTTGAGATGAGAATCAGGAGCCAAGATGAAAGGAGACTGCTTACTAAATGTTTAACCTACTAACTGTTATGTAAAAGTGGTGCATGGTGGCTTTTGCTATGTTCATGGGTGGTTCACTCCTCAGATAGCACATTAGTAGGACCAATCTAATTAAATGGGTCTGTATCTCCAGGAAAGTTTCATATGTCATTGGGGAAAGTCAGTCCCACCACATTTTACTGGCGGTAATATTCCTGCTGCTCCTTTTACCTTATTAGGCTGCACTGTCCTGCGTAGGTTTTCCATCCACTTGTCTCTCTCTGCTGCAGAGGAACAACTGAAACATTTACTGCCACTGGAATAGGTTACCTGGAACATACAAGTAAATATGGTTCAGGCAAACCAGGGGTATAAGCTGCAAACTACAAGAAGTAGTGAAGGACATAAGGCAGCTTTTGAGCAAACTGACAGCAAATGTGGAAGAGGCAGCAAAAGAACATGGGGAAAAAAGAGGAAGCAAGTCTGAAAGGCAGAGAGAGAGCAAAGAGAAAACCTCTGCTCATATTGGGTATGAAACCAAAGGGAACAGCAGAAAAGCAAAATACTCAGAGATTGTAAAACAGGGATGTAATCAACAATTTGAAATCTGTGCACATGCTAACTGATCTGCAGTTTTTAGATGTAAAATTCCCTGAAGGTGGATGAACTCATCACTTACAGCACACATGTA
>NW_005842604.1:571843-585493 GCF_000455745.1 Alligator sinensis
ATAAAGTGCTTGTACTATGTTAATAAAAGAATCGATGAATAAAAAATCCCTGCTAGATGTCATGAGAAGTGTTTTCTTCTGGAACTTTAGAAGTACCCACCCCAATGTCTGAAACAACCAAAACGTTGGACTATGCTTGGGAACATATTACAAGCAATTGTAGCAAAACAGCCAAAAAAGATAGAACATTTTTATTTTGCTTTAATTTTTCTTTGACCCTGCCATAGCTCCCTATTTCTCCTACTCATGGCCAGTTTAAGGCTAGATTTTAGAGCTAAACTTTGCATTTGCTTTGACACCTGTCTCAGTCAACCAAGGAAGTCTGAAATAGACTGCAAAGTGATTCTAACCAATGGGATACTATTTGAAATGAGCTGAAGTAGTTCCTGAATATTAAGACAATGACTCTGACACACTGGTTTTCTGTTACCAAAGTTTTCAACACGACAAAAAGAGATATTTGTTTTAGGGGTTTGGAGGCATGGGGCTAGATCTACCCCAGTACAGTTCCATTGAAGACAGCGTGGGTTCAGGCTGCTATTTTGATAAAAAAGATGGCCTTGATCATATCTATACGTAACTCTCAATAACATGCTGTTCATTCAGCCAACTTTAGATACATGTAAATAGGAGTTTATCCAGTTTAAAAATGTGCTTGTATAATATATCTTTCAGTAGCCCCCTGCTATCTTTTATAAACTTTACTAATTTAGAGGTCATTTCCCTCAGCATCTTGTCTTGGCAACCAAGATCAGCCAGCATGCTCTGGAACACCTCCCCAGATACGAATATAAGGATGGGAGGGGTGACAACTTGGCTGGAGGTTAGTGATCCTATAAAGTCCACTCCCTGCACCACCTAACAAAGCTCATGTTTTTGACCTTTAGGGCATCTGTAAGGGACTCTCTCTTTACTTATGCTTTTCCTCCAGTAATCTGCCAGTGGCTGCATTCTTGGAAAGGAGTCCTTATCTGAATGAGTACTTCTCAGTTTGTTTGTATTTATTTTTTTAATTAATTTTGATTGAACATGGAGAATATGAGCTGTTATTTTAAAATAAAAATGGTTAAGTCCCATATTTGAATGAACATCATATATGTATTTGATAAAGGATGTTCAAGTAGAAGAGTAAGAGAATAATTGAAAAGATTTCTTCCCAGCAACTGACTGGCCCCAAGGACTAGCCAGGGGTGGGCAAAATGTGGTCCGTGGGCCGGATGCCGTCTGACAGGCCATTCTATCTGGCCCGTGGGGCCCCTAAAAACTTAGAAAATAAATATTAATCTGCCCCTGGCTGCCTGTTATGCGGCCCTTGGCGGCTTGCCAAAACTCAGTAAGTGGCCCTCCGCCCGAAATAACTGCCCACCCCTGGACTAGACTCTCATGATGATTAGACACTCCACACCCTAACCTCAGTATGGTCTGAGCTATTCATTTTCCCCCAGATATTAAATTACAAAATAGTACGTGGCTGGTCTTCAGACTGACAGACTGCTATGTTATACCGTGTAATTTGCATTTTGTGCAGATGACTTGTTACCTCAAAGCAGAAATCTTGTCCCAGGATGCTGCTATGAAGTGGTTTGACAAAGACCTTCTCTTCTGTCCCAAGATCCAGTGCCTCCACTGCACTACCTGGGCTCAGTAAAGACTCATGGGAACGAGATTCTTTCAGCTTTGGCAAGCCACGTGACCTGTGTGAGAAAAAACACTCTCCTCAGACTCTGCTAAATAGAAATTGGCCAAATCCCAAACAAAGGAAATTCTAGCTTGATGGTGTTAACTAGTTCTTACAGGTTTTATGATTGCTTTACTACCCTACAGAAAATTAAATGCACACATGAGCTATTCAGTTTCTCAAATGCAATATGCAACATAACTTTAATACAGTGAAATTCAAGGTGCTAGCATCGGGGCTGGTAAACAGTATCCCAGTACCATTAGCTAAATGCAGGAAACACACTTCAGTAGACCCAGAAGCTGAAGCCGCTGTGACACAATTAAAAGAAAATTCCTGTCAACTGTAGATCTCTTTAAATCGGTATTTACCATAGGCAATATGCCATTGGGAATATCTAAATGCTGATTAGCAAGGAAATGTTCTGTTAAAAGTAACAAGTTTCCCTCATTAAAACAGAGGTTTTGTCATTATATTTACTATTTTGTTTTCTTGTAATAACTTCTGGTAAGAACTGGATTGCTTTGGCATTTTGTGATGGCAATGGGGAAACAATTAAACACATTAGACCTGCCCTAAACAAATAAGGTGCTTCCATTCACATTTTTGCAACCCCTGGGCTGCTTCCATCTTTTAACAATTTCCATTCTTTGCTTTTTCCAGGCCTTCCCTTTATTCCTCCTCTGGGGTTGCCCTGACTACTCTTTGGACACACAATTTTTCTAAATCCTTCCTCCCTAACAATTGCAGACATTTCCTAGCTGTTTCCTCTCCTGAAATATCCAGTTATTCTAGTCTCCTCCTTGTCCTCTGCCTCTCTAGGCATTCTGAACAGGCTCCTCCAGTAAGCCTCTCTCTCTTTTGGCTCTTGTTGACTTCCCAAGCACACACACCTACTCTTACAATGATTCTTAAATGGTTCACCATATTTTAACAGTTCAGTCCTGATGCAACACTAATATACATTGGTGACCCATTCCTACTGTCAAAATGGCACTGTAAGTGCTATTATGTACCCTGTGTCTCAATGACTTTAAAAAAAGTGGGCTTAGTTGTAAGTCAAGAGTTTTAAAACTGTTCTTCCTCCAGAATCGACCTTGGGCTCCTTCTTCCTGATGCATCCCTAACTGGAATAGAAGATTCTGCAAGTTAATTTGCACTTTCAGTGATAGGAGCATCTTAAGGGATTTTCATAAGCACAACTGGAATTTAGTAAAATGATCTACTGATGATAAACAAGAAAGAACAGAATCCCAGGTTCCTCTCTTAGCCATGGTAGTTTTGCAGAACAAACAAGAGTTAAGTATTTTGCTACTTTTTTCCCCAAATTGCAATGCAGGGCTAGATTTGAAAAAGCACTTTAGCTCAGGATTAACCCCTTCTCTATCCAAAAGAGTACACAGACTTGTGTAAAAGTGCCTCACTGATTCAGGACCACAATCAGCATAATACAGTGGAGTACAAGGAGAATCAAACCTGTGAGAAGAATGACATCATTTTTACAGCTGCTTTCCAGAAGAAAGCCACCCTTTAAAGCTGTGTTTTCTCACCCAGGTTTCTCTTTGCAATAATTCCCTGCATATTTGGATCACAATGTAAAAGCTTAGCTTCAAAGCTAAGGTATTTACAAGTAGATATTTAAAGAAGAATTGGGAAGGCGTTGTTATGTATAGGGATTCCCTTATTTTTTGCAGGGGGGAAAACCCATTAAATAGCATATGAATTTCCTTTTATTGGAACTTCTTTTACTAAAAACCTAATACCTTTACAAAATTAAAGAAATCCTGAACTTATAAGTACCAGTATCTCTTACTGAGAGATGTTGGGAAATGGGAAGCAAGAAAAAAGTTACATGGAGAAGGTGTCTTTGTCAGTCCTAAGACTGCCTAACAAAACAAGGAGACCATGAAGAATAAAGATCTTAAGCAGCAAGCAGAGTTCCCCTCACTGCTCTTTTGCACAAGATCAACCATTGCTGGCACTCTGGCAAACTCGCATTGGATTTTCTCTTTTTAGACATTCTCAGGGAGGGTGTTGTTTCCATTATATATATTAAATGACCTAAACAGAGGAAACAATTGCCTTTCATGAGAGGGATATTACAAAAACATTGATTTCAAATGCAAAATGACAGCATTTGTACAAGTGCTTTGGCTGTACTGTGATTTGTTGTAACGGGTTACACAGTAGCAGCTCGTACCAACACAAATCTAAAACCTCAGCCATGTATAATTGAACGCTTGCTGCAATTATGTTGGGCAAGTCTAAGATGAAAACACCACAATACACTACTTTAATATTATCTATGCAAAATCCTCTCTCTAATTTCTCCTCTAAAGAAAGCACTGCTGAGATCACTTGGCTACTGTCCTTATCCCAAACTCTCAGCAATGCCTGCTCCAGCAGAAGTTACTTTCGTGGATAATGTTGCGCTGAGCGAGCCCACAGCTAATTCCAGCCTCAGCTTCTCACAGCAGAAGGAGAACCTAGAGTGGTCAAAAGTGAAGAGAAGATATACAATGGAGAGAGGACAACTTTTTGCACATCCTGTGTAAGCAACCATATTTTTAATCAACCTAGGGTTAAACAGATGAAGAACCCTTACTCATATCAGTCAAGCCCACCTACATGAAGCAGTTGTACAGCCACTTAGCAGTGCACCCCCAAATCATAGCGGTGCCACATGTCCAAATCCCCCCTCTCCCCAATTCTTTTTCTGGGCTACATCTCAGAAAAGCAATCCCAAGTGTGCAGAAGAAGAAATGCACAAAATCCAGCAGATGCTTTATCTTAAGCCCTTAGTTAGAAGTTTCAGACAAATTTCAAACCAGGCAGGAACATTTAGCAGGAAGAAAAGCCACTGCGACCACACAGGCTGAGTAATATCCCTTCTCTTCATCCTTCACACTGCATCCTGCTCCTCAGGTGACACAAACAAGGCTCCTGGCGTGCCCAGCCTGCTCAGCGCTGGGCCTGTTGCCATGGTGCTGCATCTATAAGGAGATCAGGGCTGGGAGGCAGCAGGGAGAAACAGCAGCAAGCAGGGAGCATGCTCTGCAAACATGGCAAAGGTGACCTTTCAAGCAGGAGACAAGTCCCTATTCCTTCTGTTGAACAGGTTAAGTAGATCCTAGTCGGAGGGGGAAGCATCTTCAAGGAACTGCTTGCTAGCAGCCTACTGAGAATGGATAGGGCAGAAGATACATGACAACAAGTTCTATTTCTTTCTTCACATATGATCTTCCCCCACTGAGAAGCACTTACCATAGCCCACTTTGCTAGCTAAATCTTTTACTAATATCTATTTGGCTTCCTACGCAGTATTCTCTTTAATCTAGCAGGTTTGAATGCTGTTTTGTCTCTGCTCAAACTGGGACATAAATGGTCACTTTACTGGGGTGCAGGGACTGGAATAAGGAAAAAGGAAATGTTTGTGTGCGTGGGAACAATCCCTGGAAGTCATAGTGTTTTCTTCTGCACAGATTTCATTTCAGTAATTACCTTTTCTCAGCACTCTCTCACAACTATAAGCTAATTACAACTAAATGATGGAGTCAGCACTCAGCGTTGTCTTAACACTTCATTAACAGTGGAAACTTGATTATTGGCCTACATATGAATAAACATCTCTGTAATTACCACAGTATATTTTTTCATTTATTGGAAAAACTGAAAAAAAAAAAAGTAAATGAGACACCACAGGTTTTGGTACAATTTGGTCAATTAAAGCACTCTTTATCATGGAAATAATTTCTATTTCTGCCTTCTATTAAAGTCTCATCCAACATTCTGATGTTATAACTAATTTACTGATTTACCCACCTATCACCTCTCTGGCCTGGACAGACCATTAACACAAAACCACTCTCTGATAGCCAGTCATGATACTGGATTTAGAAAGTCTTTCCTACATCAAATAAGAAACTATTGGAAAAATGAGTACTGCTTAGTCTCTCTGCGAAGAGAGAGGTAATCCCAGAGAAACAGGATTACTGTAAACAGGAAGATCATGTAGGCCCAGGGTGGGGGAAGGGTTGTTTGTACAAATCTATGCATTACACACAGCGCCATTAACAACCCAAATCCTGATTTAAATTACCCTTAACCTCAGATGATTAACCTTTTCCTTGCTGTTTTGTCTACCTTCTATATATGGCAAAAACCCTGCCAAAAGAAACTTATTGGTTAGAGCAAATCATTATCAGCACCACTATACAATTTGATGTAGCTACTTTTAACAATTCTTTTCTATCATGAAATGATGGAGGTGGTGTGCAATAGAAGAACATTTCAATTTCCTACCTCTTTCCAAATGCTATTGGGCACTTGTCCTCCATGATGTATAATTCTTCCTAAGTGAATGCCCAGATAATGCCCCAAACTACTGACCTAACAGCAGGATCCCAGTACTACTGGCAGTCTCCAGCCCTAATACCATGCCAGTCCAACCCCAAACTGTCCCCTCTCTCTTTGCATATGGTGATTCAATAACTCTCATACAGGAAGCTTTCAGTTGTGAGTACAGAACCCTGGAAAACTGAAAAACTCCTGGCTCCTAATGGCAGCCCATGACACGCAGCAGCCCATTAGTGGAGCCATTATCATGCTCTAGTGCCTACCAAGCATATGGAGCAAAGGGTTAAATACCTAACTGCTTTGGCTATGAAGCTTTCCTGCTGGTTTTGACCTATTTAAAAGCCAAGCTACAAAGCACAAGAGGCTTTCAATTACTCAGCATGCTAGGCAGAGTATTATGTTGCTCTAAAACCAACTTGTGAATATCAATAACCTCAAATACAAAAGATAAGTAAATACAGCACTGAAGGATTGAAAAACCCATAATATTTTTCTCATATCAACAAATCAATGTGAAGCCAAACAGTGATTAGAGCTCAATTCTGTTCAGACTAAATGTCCAATTAAAAGCAACATCTCAATGTCCTCACATTAACACACTGTCTAAAAGCATGCCTGTCTGCTTCAAAGAACTCGACCCACCCATTCTACCGAAGCATTTACTAAGATACTCCCTAGGATCAGAGAGTTGGATTCAGTACTTAGCCACACACAAGGCCACTGGATAGAACCTGGATTCTAACATGGTAGATTTTCTGCTCGGCATTGGTATCAGGAATCCCAGGTCCGTTGAACAGGACTCTGGAGGCAGCAGCAGCGTCTCAGACAGGAAAGCACAGGTGCACTTTGTCAGTGCTGCAGTAATGCTAGATTCCCATCCTGAGCATTCCTCTTGTAGGCACCACACCCTGCTTCATTTTCCAATTATCAACAGCCTCTGCTCAGTTAACAATTCTGTGAAACTAGCTCATTTCATTATAAGTATTTGTTTTATTTATTGGAAAAAAATGCTGAGTTACTTATTTACACTTGAGCTTTACTCGTTTTCAACTACAGCCCCTGCTTTGCCTGATCCTGGGAGCTTTTGACTCCAACTGAGATTCAGATTTAATTGCAGAGTCTTACCCAAAAGCTCATTGTTTGAGTCCTGTATATTTATAAGCCTTCTCCAGCTCTCTCTTGTACAGATCATAGCTTATCTAACAGATGTCTCATACAATGACCCAGAACATACCGCTGAAATTCACAATCAATATTTTCTTCCCACAGTACCTATTGCACCCATGGTCCCTGCTAACATTTCAAACCCCCTTATTTTGGTGAAACAGATTTATTTAACCCATTATAATTGCCTGAAATGATAGTTATGGAAATGTACTACATAGGATGGAGCCGCTGCCTCCAGATGCCTGACCCAGCGTCATAGAAATGCATCTGTCATGAACTAGGATGTTAACAAAGGGGCCAACTGAATTGGCAGTCAGGGTAAAGTGGTCTGTACCCACGAGGAGGAAGTTTGTGACAGAAACGTTAACACTGTGGGACTGTTCAATTTTCACTGGAAAAAGAACAACTAAATAAGTGAACACAGTGGCTGAAAGGCACTCTCACTAGAACATGAAGAGCGAGACAAATCTCCTTCACCCAATCTCCCCACTTCTACATTCTCCAGAAGTGGCATATGCTGAATGAGTACAAACTCTTGAGCAAGGCCAGCCTTAATGGCATATTGTGTAATATAGATTTCTATCCCTGTATCTCAAACAGGATAGAATCATCCACTTTTTTTCTTTTTAAACCAGGATTAAAGTAGAATGAATGAATGAGAAAGTGAACACGCTGTAAGATTTGCTCCATCTCTGTACTGCAAAGAAAGGAGAAAAAAAATTAGAGGGACCTACCGAGCGTAGGAAGAGCTGCTGTTTGAGCAGTGGTACCGCTTCACTACAAATCCTAAAGCCATTGCTACTGGATGCTCTGGTAACCAGTAAAGTCCATTCTGAGCAAGCACAGAAAGAATCCTTTGGGCAGCCTATGACTATCTGATAATGCCATAAAATGACTTTTAGTAAATCAGGATTCCCACATGGCAGTAAATCCCAGCAGGGTAAAACCCTCCCAGCTGTCTACAAAGCTTTTACTGCAGTCGCTGAACCACATGTGACCATCTTTACTCCCTACCTCAAAACAAAACAAAGGGTAGGATTACAATGCCAGTTTGAATTGCTCTCAAAATCCTAGCTACAAACTGACAATATTAATTTGGTGGCTCCTCCTCAGTTAAGTTCTCCTTAAATCTTTTCTTAAGCTGTTTTACTTTTAGATTCAGGAAACATGTTTTATATTTTTGGAAGACACTGGCAACATATGCAAGATTCAAGTGTGTGGGCTGAAGAGATCAAAGAACGTAGTGGAAACCGGTCTAGGAAAAATGTGAAAGCTGATACAAGTAAAACTATGTCAGGCATACTTGTGATGAGAGATATTGTCATCCCAAAGGGATACCATCCTAGCCACATCTATCTGGAGAACTTCATTCAAACTTGGCTTCAATCACAGATGAGAATGGAGCCTGGAAGTCCCAAGTAAACACTTTGTGGACATCACAGATCAGAACACATTTTTGCAGGCACAGCAGTCCCTGCTCAGGAGATAGCCAAAATTTGGAACAGCAGATGTGAGGCAAATTAGCAATGTAATGAAAGGTGCAGACCCCAGACTGGGTGTCCAGAAGATGGATCACACTGGGACACTCTCTCTCTCCAATTCTGAAGTGGACAGCTATTTGGGTTCCTGAGGTAGGAAAGGGCAGGGGAGAAGAGAAGATGCAGGGCTCATTTCCTGGACACTCCACAAATCCCCAGAACCCGGAAGTAGTTTATATCACTTTAGTTCTGATTAGTGTAGTTGACATACTACAGTTGTCACAGCTCAGCTAAGAGGCTGAGCTAATTAGCCTAAGTACAACATTGCATGAATACAACTGTACTGCTTCCTTCACACCAGATAGCCTACGGCTGCATCCCAAGCCAGAAGCAGCATAGCTACATTCCAATAATACTATACCAGGGCTAATTAGCTCTACCTCTTAGCAGAGTTAATTAATTAGTCTAGCTGCATTCACATGATGTTATGCCTGTACAAATTACTTCTGCTGAGAAGCAAAACCAATTAGGCTGGGTACAGAGCAGCATGAGCATAGCTTTAGTGTTTCCTGCTTAGAGGGTCACCTTCATCTACCTTTCAAACCAGAAACAGTACCACCACATCCATGTACAGCCAAGCAGCATAATGAGTCCTCTTAGTAGATACAGCAGGACACTTCTTGGTGGTGGTATGGTTCTAGTTTTTCAGAAGTCTAGGTTCAGAAGTACAGGGAGTTATAGCGCACAAGATAAATTCAGGACTGTCCTAAAATTTGGGACACCTGGTCCTTTTAAATAGTTGTGAAGGGGTCTCTTGGTATCTCAGCCACTTGTACCAAAATCAGATTTTGAATCCAATTTCAATTTGAAGGGACATTTTCCCTCTTCTGCAGCAACAGTTCTGACTGCATCTACATGGTACATCCTACTTTCAAACTCTTCTCTCTATAATGTTCCTGGATCTACTCTCTACCCTAAAATGATGTGTGGTACAAGGTTACTACCTGTCTACATCCTGAATGAGGTGCAAGTTGCCAGCATTCCAAACCCTGAAGCACATCAGGATATCCAACCCCACCAGAGCTTCCTAGATATTTATCAGTAAACCACACTTCTATTCCTGAATTACTGAAAAACTTGAAAGCAATAGAAAAATAAAACCATCTCAACCCCCCTCCCATCCTTGATGTGACCATTTTTCATTCATATAAAAGCACTTTACATTATTATTGTAAAAAAAATGTTGCAGTTTTATGAAGCAGGTAAAGTTAATCGTCACCTGCCAAGCTAGCTCTGGAAACTTGCATAGCAGCATGACATCATTTGGCAGTGTCTGCTCAGACTTGGGCAGGTATGGCTCACTGGGGAATGAGCTTGGAAACTTGTTGCTAGCAATAAAACAACAGTAATACCAGGGCAGGGAGGGCAGGAGAAGGATGGGGAGCATGCTAATTTACTCATCTGAATTCAAGGCATTCACACAAAAGCAAAATGTTATGTTTCACCTTCGTTTGTTCACAAGCCAGTTTTAATGGTTGCATCTCATTTGTCCTCTTGAACAAAGCAAACCATGTTAGTTTTAAATCACAATGAATGCTTTTAAGCCTTCCCCATATCTCTCCCCTATGTTAACTTCTCCCCATCTTCACTACCGTACTCCCATATGAATTCTCAGTGTCTTTTCCTGCCACCCAGGCCAATTGCATGTAGTGAATCCTGCTTCAAGAAGAGCAAAATGTAGGAACATATCATTGGTAAGTTTCATTTTACAGTGGGTTTTAGTTTCCTTTGTGGTTTTATTTATAAACTACCATTAGAAAAGTAATACATAAAATCAGAGACTTTCAAAGCTGCTGTATTCGATTGGTGCATTACCTGATGAGACCACTAATGCAAACAAAACTCCATTAAACACACTGTCTCTTCAACAAAAGGTGCCTGGAAGGTTGAGTACTGTTGCTGGAAACTCCCATCAATTTCTTTCCAAAGAGAATTGAGCCATGCTTTTCACCCTCATAATTCTGTAGTATGGCAATTTATAAACACGCTAGCAGACAATCTGGGATATCAAAAGAAGCTGGCTACACTTTTTGAACAGAAGAGCATCACTTTCCTGCACAAAGAATTATCTTGATAGCAATAAAAGGGACCAGCGTGAATTTTATGGTCTTCAAATGAATCTTGGCTGTTCTCTTGGGACCCTCCGCTTCAACATCAGCCTTTATATCTAATTTAGTTCTCATCATTTAGATTACACTAACACGTGATGGCTTCCTTTGGGGCAGCATGAATTTCTGGGCAAATACATTAAAAATCCAATGTCCGTATCAGGCTCTGGAGCCAGACCAAGGGCAGGTGAAGTATCAAATGTTAACCACTATTGAGAAAAAAGGCTATTATCTTAGCATACAAAAAACTTTGCAGATCAAGCCAATGGCAGCTAGACAGGAGCTTAGTTTTCAAATGGCAGAAGCTTAATCAGAAGCCCCTTCTAACTAGCACAAGGTGGTAATGTTTTGGAGATGGATTGGGCAAGGCACTGGGGAAGAAGGTAAAGATGTGGATGGGAGGTATAGACTGTAGGGCAGTATAGGGATATATGTATATGTTTTCAAGGACAAAGCTCTGAGAGGAAAGGTTTTTGTAAGAGGCCTGAGAGTAACAGAGAAAGCAGTAGCCAGCTTCCCTTTCCAGCAAGTGTAGGTTTGTACAGATAATATGCTTGAAAGTCTGTGAGGTTAAAACAAGTAAAAATGCCCGACCAATCTAACTCAGTGATTAAAACAGGTGGACGGGGGCAGCTAGCAGGACCATGGAGAAGGTGAGGGGTGGGTGGGATCAGGGAGCTAGCAGGTCTGCAGGTGGGTTATTGGGGTTGGTGGGGGGGGGGTGGGCTTTGGGGCTTGCAGGCAGGTTGGTGGGATCAGGGGGGGCTAGCAGGACCACAAGGGGGAGAGGTAGTCAGTCTGGGGGTTGGAGTGGGGGCTAAAAACAGCCCGGGGGGGAGGGATAGGGAAAACACAGTCCCAGGGTTGAGGCAAGAGGCTCAGCTTCCCAGCCCTGGGGCTGCACTCCCATTGTGTACAGATGTTCAGTTAAATTGGTCTAATCCATGCCCAGTCTAGCTTAGAGCTCTTCTCAACTGAACTAAATTAGATTGGCCCAGCCATTTACTGCCAGATCTAATCTCCCAAACTTCTAAGTGTAACATCTGTATGCACCCTGTGTTATACACCTGCCTCTCCAATGACACTCTTCCAAGCCCCTATATCAGGCCCTACCTTTGGAGCTCCCCAGTCCATTTGCCCACTGGGACCTGATTTTTAAATCCATCCCATGGAGTCTGAGGACTGATGGCACATTGACAAAATAGACTACTGGTGTGTCAAATCCCATCAGGGTCTGAAGCACAGTTTGCAAATCATGGCTCAGGTGTCATTTAGGTCAGATTACTCACATCTGCATGCTAAAAATCTCTGTGCCATTTTATCAAAGGAGAACATTGGGCTTTAAAGTGAAGTCATTGGTATGGAGTGAACTGCATAGCTCATTCTCCCCCAAAAGATAATGTTTCTCTTATTTTGAAAGAGAAGATGTTATCAGTCTGCATGTATCTGGATAGCTTTCTATCCTGAAACTAGGTGAAGTCCAAGGAAGACTAAAGTGTTTTACGCTGCTCCTGGGAAAGAGACTTTACACTGTATAACTTTTGTTTATAGTCTGTGAAAAACCATCACACACCACAGGTGTTGCCAAGTGGTGAACTTCTTTAACATGCATTAAACCTATGGAGTCAATTTTTATAGCCAAGTTACAAGGCAGGTTTATGACAGACCTTTAGTCACAACAGCATGGGTGACACTGCCATGATTAAAGGTGGAATATCATCCACTTTGTTAGTCGCATCCTGTGAGCAGTCTCTCCATAACTCAAAAAGTTAACAAGGCTTCTAACACTTGAAGCCTTGCTATCTCCATGATTTTATGGTGCTGCTTTTTAGACACAGAAACTAGTGCTATTGATTGAAGCAGCACAGCATGACAGACACAAATAATGAATTCAGCTCAGCAGAGAGGGAGAAAATGCACTAAATGTACAATGTTGTAAAGTTAAAGGAGCCTGTCAACTCTAACCATAGGCCAGCCTATTTCCCATTCCACTCAAGCCAGCTCCCACTGGACCCTTAGGGCACGTCCACACATGCAAGTACGTGTGCTTGCAGCAGCTCAAATAGAAGTAGTGCAAATTTGAGTCGGGGCTTTTTGTCTCAGCGCACGTGCTCAGACATGCACTTTGTTGTGGAGCAAATTGCCACTTGGGGCAAAATAACCCTGCCTGGCTCCGCCCGGATCTTCAGCCAGGGGGAGCTAGAGCCTGGGGCCAGCACCTGCACTGTCCCCAGCAGTATAAAAAGCTGCCCTGTCCTGGCCCCAGCAGTATAAAAAGCCACCCTGGCAAATAGCTCAGGGCTACTAGCTCTCAGGAGCTTCTGGGGCCCAGGCAATTGGTGGCTGGGTACACTACCCCTTGTGCCAGCTGGACTGCTGAAGCAGCCCTGAGAGTTCCCTGCACCTTTACCCACTGCAGCAGTCTGGCAGTGGGGGCTGCTGCCTGGCTGTGACCTGCCGCGCACCTGCCAGACTTCTATGGGGACTGCAGAGCCAGTCGAGACATCTGCCCCTGTGGGCCAGCTGCCAGTGGACTGCAGTTGCAGGGTTGGCCTTTGTGTGGCACTACTGCCATCTGTGCACCCTGCCCGGCCATCTGGGCAGCTATCACCCGGAAGATGTTCCGGGTGCGGTGGCCTGCTTTGAACTGTCAAAGCATGTCCTCCTGTCCCCATTTGGCCAGGAGGTCAGCCACAGCCAGATGAGTCCAAGGTGCCAGCTCTGAGCAGGCAGGGTCCTGCCACTGGCCTTCCTAGCAGGAATTCTGGTGTTCCCTATTGGAAAACTGAAAAATCCCTGATAA
>NW_005842604.1:586318-617003 GCF_000455745.1 Alligator sinensis
GCTGGCAGGGGAGGGGCCGGCCCCAGCAGGGGTCCCCCCCACAGTCCCTTCACCCCTCGTCCAGCTCCCCCGACCCCTTACTTACTGGCACCAGGGCCCTGGTGCTGAAACACACGGGCTCACCAGCCGCGTTTCAGCACTAGGGCAAGGGGCATCCACAGAGACACTGTGGCAGCCAAAGTGTCTCTTTGGAGGACCCAGCAACCGGTTGCCTCAGGGCATGGTCAGGGACTGTGCCCTGCCCCGCTTTTTTATACTTTGCTTTTTTTTAGACACCTGGATATCCAGGGGTCTAATTTTCTCCGCGCGCTGCAAGTTTGCAGCGCAGGGAACATTTTTTTGTTCCCGCACATGCCTGTTGCCCCCCTCCAAGGGGTTTGAGGCAGGGCAAGAGGCACGTGCATGCTGTTGCCCACCTCAAAGGGGTTTGAGGCAGGGCAAGAGGCACGTGCATGCTCGTGTGGACGCACCCTTATAGAATAACATGCTTTTGGGTTCTAATTAAGATGATAGAGACACTTGATCAAAGTGTTAGTAAAAACAGATCTGAAGCTGGTAAACAAGCTACCAGCAAAAATCAAACATATTCCTGAGGGAAGTTATGGTATACATATAACCACACTAACTACCTAATTTGGGGAGTGGTGACCCTATGTCCTCCAGTTTTCTGAAAAACAGACCCTGTATCTCCATTAGAGAACTTCACACCACTACATCACTCAGTGACACTAGCACAAACACCTACTATAAATGAGCTGCACTGTTGTGTGTGTTGAGGTTTTACACCAGTAATTACGCTGATTTCAGCACATCGGTACAACTTTTCCTTCATACACTGTGCACGTAGAAGTATCAAGGAGTTGCAGTGGTATGAAAATATCAATAAAGGGGTGCAACCATTTATGTAGCTACACTGCACCAGTGCATGGAGGCTAGGGTTTGCATACATCAGAACAATTTTCTCTAAGGGTTTATGGAACTTAATGCTTTGAACTTGTTTGGTGATCCAGAAAGAGAGGTAGGTGCTAAAGAACAAGAAGATATTTTACTTAAGATGCTTATGTCAACTCTTTTGTCAACTCCTCTAAGGTTGGTAGTGAAACAATGTCCTACAAGATCAATACACTTATGAATGACAAACACTATGTAACAATTTAAGAATTAAAAGGACAGAAACATGTACCTTAAAAACAAAGAGAGACTCTCAGAGCCCCTCATTCCACTCAGTTTGCGCATGTGCTTATAAATGACTAGCACACTTTTTCAAGCTCTATTGCAAGCATAGAGTTGCAATCAAGGTCTGTTTTTAGGAAGGTATATAGAATTGTACCTGTCATCAGCGTTACGGAGAGATGGTAGACGGAAGCTTGTATTCCTGTCCAGCTTTGACTGGCTCTTTGTCCTCTTGATGGAGCCTTTCAGACGTTTACTGAAGAAGCCCTAAAATGACAAGTCATAGGAAGTGAAACTGCCATTCTTATGCAAGCAATGACTAAATCTTTAAGGCCGTCGCTGAACCTAAACAAAGCGGTGACTATCATAGTCTATGTAACAGATTCAAACGGTAATTTAATGTCATCCATGTTACGGGCGAACTTCACTAAAGTCTCATTACTGCATAAGACTATCACTAAGGATTATTCTTGAATTAGTCTCAACTCCTCTTCACAGAGCTGCCCCAAGGCTTTTAATATTTTTTGGCCACCTTCAAAACCAGAAGGGAAGAATTTACCAACTTATGAATTTCTACTGCACTTACATTCAGATAGCACTTGCCAGGTTATATACAGCTAAAATTTTACAAGAACAAACAGTGTCATAAAATTCACATCATTTGGGACCAAAATCTAAAGACTACCGAGTCCAAACATTACTCTTGATTAAGGGTTGGGATCCAGCTGAATCTCACAGCGTTGTCAATCTCCCTCTAAATCAAAAATGTCTCTTTAGTAATGAAAAACCTATCAGAAATCAATTATGGTAAAACAAAAGTTATATGGCACTAGGAGGAGTTCTAGTACCAAGACAAGTAACCTGACATTTCAAAGTTTCTACTGCATAACAGAAGTCATTACAAGATAATTACTACTTTACTGAGAGCATGGGGAGAGCTGCACCTACCCACTGTTTTCTACAAACTGCTAAATCAGTGGTCACCAACCAATGGAGCTCGATCCACCAGTAGATCTTGGAGCCTCTTGTGGTAGATCTCAGAGCCTCTTGGAGTAGATCCAAGGCTGGGGTGGGGGGCTAAGTGCCTGCAGGCATGCATGCATGTGCCCCAGTCCAGCAGGTCAGTACATGGGGGACAGAAGGGGCAGGGGCTAGATCGAGGCCCCCGCGGTGAAGGACAGTGCTGCAGAGATAGGAGCAGGGGTATGTTGAGTGGGGCCTTGGCCGGGTGGGACTTACCTGTTGGGGAGGCATGCCCCCATATAATTTTTTCTCCCTTTGCCTCGATCTGCCCCCCCCCCCTTCCCTCCCCACAGACTTACCTACTGGGTGGGGGGGGGGAGAGGGTAGCGGCACAGCACGGTAGATCTTGCATTGCTTTTAAATGCCAAAGGTGATCTCCTACTTAAAAGGTTGGAGACCACTGTGTTAAATGCTTGCTTATCTAATCTTACATCTCCTTAGTTCTTTAAGCCCCACAATGTCAAACTGGTCCATTTAGGGCCCCCTTCCACATGTATGGCAGGAGGTGCAATTGTGGGATCATGCCTTAGATTTCATCATGCCTTATCACTGGTGCAGGGGGAGCCTGGGATCACTATCTCAGGCTCCCCCTGCACTGGCCCCTGTGCCAACAAGCCCTGCAGCTGATGTGGCAAGCTTGGCAGGGTTTTCCTCACTGCCCCACTGTGAGTCTCGCAGTCCACATGTGCTGCAGTGCTCGCAGCAGGGGTAGCACCAGGATTGCTGCCCCTGCAGCGAGCATTGTCAGCTGCAGGACTTTCACTGGGGGCTGCTGGACTCACAGTGGGGAGAACTTTGCCCCCACTGAGAGCCTCCGGAGGTGTGGGTCTTGCAGTAGTAGCAGCAGCATTCCCTCACCCTGCTCTTGCTGTGAGCCCTGCACCTCATGACACTCACAGTGTGGCAGTATTCTCACCATGGGAGCCAAGCCATCAGGATTGTGATCCCAGGCTCCCCCTGCACTAGCGATAATGCGCAATCCTACAGTCACGCCTCCTGCAACGCATGTATATATATTCTAAGGATAAGGCTCTGAGAAGAAAAGTTTTTGTGAGTGGCCTGAGGGGAATGCTGCCATGGCTGTGAGTCTCGCAGTGGCGCCGGTGTTCTTCCCATGGCCTCTGCTGCCAGCCCTGCAGCTGAAGACACTTGCCCCCACTGTTAAGCCTGCAGCTGAGGCGGCTTGCAGGGGAGGCAGCGTTCCCCCTGGCAGGTCCCACAGCTGACAACACTGCCACCATTGCAAGCCTTGTCAGCTGTGGGGCTGGCAGCAGGTGGTGCACCCCTGTGGCTGGGAGCCCTTCAGTTGATGGGGCTCTCAACCGCAAGGGAGCACTTGGCCACATATTCAATTAAATGGCATGATTAGAACAAACTACAAAGTTATTACAGATTTTCTGGGGAATAACTTTGTAACATATTGCTTATTTTATCATGCCATTCATTTGTTGAGCGTGTGGCTGGGTCACAATTTAAGACCTGACTACCTGGCTAATCATGCTTTAAATGTAATGGGGGGGGAGGGGGGGGGGAAGGCTTAAAAACACCTCTCTTTCTCTCTCTGGGCACAATCAAAGCAAATGTAGAGGTCCCTAATCCGACTGGATTAAGCAACATTTTATTGCAAAAACAATCTCTTCTCCTTGATGGAAGTCATACAGAGACATGTCATCCCATTCTTCTACAGCAGTTATGAAGTGTATCAAACACACTTAAGTGAAACTATTTTTGTTGGCAGAAAAACAGTGTGGTAAAAGGAGTTTGCCAGACTTAATAGACTATTTCAACACAAAGTCAATGAAACTTAATTTACAAAAATGTCAAATGCAGCCCCACCCTCACTTATAATGAATATGGTTTCCTTTTTTTTTTTATTGTGGTCTGGATGAACATATTTCTACATTAGTTCTAGTAAAGCACAGTTAATACCCAACTGTGCCCAATCCCTTATTCTATCAGATATCAACCATGCTTTACTCTGCAGCCCACACTGGCAAGGCACCATTCTTGAGCTGAATGAGGGAAGAAGTAAAGCCACCCTTCACAGACATTGCCAGATCTGATTTTTCCAGTGCAGAGATAACCCTTCCAGAGTCAGCAAATCTGAAAGGAACAGGGTCTTCTATCCGCTCTCAACAGAACACTGCCAAAGCAAATGTTTTACGGTCTTTGGCTGACTCAGCTGGAGTAACACACCTGGTTTGCTCAGTTTATGAAGCCATAAGCATTAGATCACTGCATCAGAAGAACAGCTTATTTTCAGACCTCCAGTCTGAGCCATCTAACATAACTTTTGAATTTTCAACAAGAAAGTGCACCTAATGTATAATATCCAAAGGAAGGACTATTACCTTACTCTGAGAGGGTGAGCGAGGGAGGGAGTTTGTTTTGCTAGAAAACAAATAAGTCTGCCTCTCTCTATTTTTACCCTTCTCATCCCTTATATATTTAGAAATCTCTTTTTTCCCCACCTAATTTCTCTTACAGCACACTCTTATCTCCTCCTCCTCTCACTCCAGTTTCTAACTCAACCTGGTTATTCTTTTCCCTCCTTTTCTTAACTCTTCTTGACATGGAAGACAACAAGGACCATGATGAATTTTCAGATGTGTATAAGTGTTTCTGAGGCTGAGTGGTTCACACACTGCTAAAATCTAAAGAAAGCTCCTATGTCTCACCAACCACCTACTCACTAACTCTTCAGTGAGGACAGGAAGACAGTTAACCCCCTCAGCCGTATTCAAACTCTGATGACTGTGTAAGTGGGCTGCACATATTAAAAGCCTCTCATCTGTTCCAAAACTGACTACAGAATCTTCCTACTGTAAGGACACATTGACTCCTTTCCCCAATTATTAGTAGCTATAACAACTTGTTTCTAATGCTTCTGCTTGAGAAGTCCCTGCAGAGGTCCTTGCACGACTCTTGAGACAATCTTGGGGAATTTTTATTAACAATAGGATGGTAACTGCATTGGTATAAGTCTGTTCCCTTTAACTGCTTAAGGTCTGCTTGAAGCTGGCTGCCTTCCCTCCAGGACAGGAGGGTGATGACAATGACCTTTCAAAGACAGCACCCTACCAAGTTGGTAAATGAGGGGAAAACAGCCACCTGGGTGCTCCATGCTGAACTAACACACAAAAGCTGCCCTATCCCCAAAACCATAAAAAACGCTGTGAACCCACACTATAAACATGTGTGCGCATATAGTCAAATAGGAGACGGTGGCAGCTGTCAAAAGGGAAGTGGTATTTGTAACTGTGCAAGTCACTTAAACTTTATTCAGGTCCCTGGACTTTTGATTCAGGTTTTGACAAAGTACCTTTGAAAAATGTAGAATCAATAGATGCTCTTGGGCTTCTCTTGGGGCCAGTGTTAGAATTCAACTTGAAAATTTAAGGCATTTTCAAAGGCACTTTCATTTAGTTTGACCTCCCCACATGAAAGATAAGACCAGCTACTGGGATTTAGCTTTGGTGGACCTTGGCTTTATGCTGACACTTCTCAGTGAAGTGCAGATGCTGTGAAACTGAAAAGGTCAGCTCTCTTAACAACAGATTAGGCAAGAATCAGGATGGGACCCACAAAACTATTTTTAAGTGGGCAAACATGCATCCCTACTAGTGATGGACCTTGAATGTTCACTTGTCCTAATGTTTATTCTAATAATTTTTCCTGTTGCATTTTACATTTTAAGGAACAATAAACTTTTCTTTTTACTGTGCAAATTGTATCCTTCAGTACAAAACATCAACTGTCTCTAACAGTATTCAAAAGCTGAACATAAACACTAGGGACAGAAACAGTATAAGTGATCAGAAACCACTTTAAACCTGTAACAGTGCATAAGTTCAGCGCACATAATTTGGTTTCAAAATGGCCAAACCCAGTTTAAGATAAACCTGGCTGGATGTATTATCAGACATAACTGATTTAAGTTAAACCAGTCTATGGAACTTCTGTCCCAGATCCCCTCCTGACTCAAGTTATGTCCCAGTCTCCCAGCATCCTAGAATGCATTGGGGCTCCCCTGCTAACTCCCCTCACAGGGCAGGCAGGATAGCCTTGCCTGTGCTGTCTGCTCTGGATGAGCTGAGGCCAGTTCCACTCCACAGCTGTCATGGAGCTGAGGCAGCAATGCCTCTGCTCCCCAGCCTGGTCCTCCCTGTACCTGTCAGTCTCGTGTGGGGAGGCAGGGAGCAGTGGAGGGATAGAGCCCCCGGCCCCAGTTCCCCCAGCCCTGATGTGTAAGTCTGTAAGTGTTGCCTTTGCCCCACAGGAGAGGCCAGCGTGAGTCACTGACCCCCTAGGGGCAGGGGGAAAGGAGTCCTCCTGTCCTGAGTGGCCCCTGAGCCCAGCATCTGGTCTGCCCAGCTGTGAAGGATGATTTCCCCCTCATCCCCCTACATGAAGGTGGGCTGGAACAAGTCACTGATGTGCAGAGGGAAGGGGGAAACGAAGCCCCCCATCTTGGTCTTGGCCCCCCAAGCTGGGGTCTTCCCAGATTGGGGGAGGGGAGGAGGGACAGACCCCAGGGTGCTTTCCCTGCTCAGCTGGGCCGGCTCCATAGAAAGAAGGATCGGGCCCCGCTGCCTGGCACAAGCCCCTGGGGCTGCCCAGCGCATCTTGCCAGCTGCTGCTGTTGCTGGGCTCCGGCGGGATGACCGGGCTGCCTGGGGGGCTTGCGGCAAGTGGCAGGGCCTGATTTTACCCTCTACAAAGCACTCCCATCCCTGCTGCCTGGTACAAGCAGCAGCTAGCAAGATGCACAAGGCAGCCTGGGGAGCTTGCACTGGGCATTAAGGACAGGAGTTCTCTGTAGAGGGCAGGATCAGGCCCCACCAACCGGTGCAAGCTCTCTGAGCTGCCCAGTACATCTTGCTGTTTGCTGCTGGTGCCAGGCTCTGGTGGGACACACTGAGCGGCCTGTGCTGTGCAGCAGAGCTGGGTAGGGGGGAAGTAGGTTGGGAAGACCCCAACTTGGAGGGCCAAGACAGGGATGGGGGCTTTGTTCCCCCCTCCCTCCTGTGCATCAGTGACTCAGGCTGGCCCAGGTCAGGGGGAAATCACCTCCCCCTGCAGCTGGGTAGACCAGGGCTGAGGGGATCCCCAGTGCGGGGCTCCCCCCATGTGGGCAGACACTAGGCTTGACAACTGGGAGTGGGGACTCCTTTCCTCCACTCCCCTGCAGGGGGAATTACCTTCGCCTGTCCCCCTGAAGCTGGGCAGACCTAGGCTGGGGGAATCTCAGGATGGCCTAGGGAGGTATGAGATTTTTCCTGTGGCCAAACACCTGGCTTGGGGGGCCAGCACTGGGAGGGGGGCTCTTTCCCCCTGTTGGGGCAGGCTGGGAAGCCTGATCTAGCACCCCATGCCTTTTGGTCTGGGTCAGTGCAGGCCTTTCCCAACTGAAAACTGAACGTCAAGTCAGCTCATTATCCGTTCAATCTACTCAGTTTAGAAAAAGCTACAGACTGAACTGATTCCGCCTTGGGCTTTTTGACTATTTGTACTTAGCCAAGTAACAGATTTCTGGCTAAGCAGATAAAATCTGCTAAAATAAAAAGCAAACTTACTTTTTTTTAAACTTCTCCAAGACACATTAATTTTGTTGCAGCTTACCTGCTTCCTGTACCTAACTGGGGGATAATATAGGCCCAGTAATTAGGGATAAACACACTGAGAGAAGCACAAATAGTTCACTTGCATTCCATAAAAACCAAGGTGAGCTTTTAGATATTGACATGCCAACAGAAATTCTGAAGGAAAAACAAGCTTATACGTGTACCAAATACTGTTCAACTCAGGAAAAGTATACAACTTTTAATGCCACCTGAACAATGTCCTCTGATACCATAATTAAAAGATTATTTAAATCAGTCTTCTAGGAAAGAAAATCCTGGACATTGTTACTAGCAGTGTCTTAGATTATTAGCAGCAAAACTAAAATTCTCACTTTATTTTTCATTATGCTAGTCATATATTTCTCATATCAGCCTTGTCAATTAAACATCCATTACTTTTCATGCTTTGCATGAGACTAAAACACCACAGGGTCAGATTTAAAAAAACGAACCAAAAAACCACACAGTTTAAATATGACAGAAACTTCTCAATAAGTCTTAGACACCCTAGGTTATTATGCAAACTTAAAATTAGAGTTGAGACTATATTAGCAACACACTAAGGTGCTTGTGAGCATTATCGGTAATGAGCTGCAGTGCACTTTGAAGATGAACAGTACTGTGCAAATGCAGGTGTTGTGAAGAGTCAAACAGTAAGAGAATAACTACAAGAGCTGTGCTCTAATCAGTCCACTTAGACCGCTTTAACACTCCACACTTAATGGGAAAATGGCAAAATTTAATTTAAACCAACTTTCCCCCTCAAAACCACATCAGCAGAATCTCAATTTTGTCTTCTTTTTTTTTCTTTTTTGGTACAGCGCCTTGGTCAAAGGATGAGTGAAATGAAAGGGACATGAAAATCCAATAATACAAATAGCTCAAAGTCAATTAAGAATTATCTTCACCTTATTTTTAAGTTAGAGAAATAGATTAAACAGACTCACTATTTTCTGTCTGAATGAGATTGCCACCAAGGAAGCAATGAATCAAGTCAGACCTTGCAAATGCACTTTTCAACAAGAAAAGAAAGAGGCTAGGAATTAACCAAGGGGGAGAGGAAGTCATAGAGAAAGGCAGTTCTAAACTTGTACTATTCCACATTTGTAGTCCACCTCTCTGTTAGGAGAAAAGACATTTTCTCCTGTATCCCAGTATAGTAAGAGAGAATTACCTGGAAAACAGCATATGAACTCCCAAATAACCTCACAGACAACATCTTGAGAACAAAAATACATAACCACTTTACAGGTATATGTATTCTTCTCTCTGGAGAAAACAGTGTAACAAACAATGCCACTTTCATAATCAATGGTGAATTTGATAACATTCTAACAAGGGCCAATAAAACGTGACAATATCAGCACAGGTCAAGAAAAAAGAAGTCAGTGACTGAAGTTCTCAGCATAGATATGCAATGGGGTTGCTTGGGGTTTTTCTAGCAACACTGAAACCTAAATTATATAAATCTCCTTGGCGCAGGGACATCATCGTTAAAGCAACTGCAAAATGCCACGTACATTTAGGATTTTATATTTTAGCAACATATAATAGTAACATGTCATTGGTGATGATGATATAGGCAACAGCACAGTGTAGGAAACTTTAAAAGAGGCTTTTTGATTCTTCCCGTCTTAGGATAAGGGATGATGGACTGAAAAAAATTATTCCGATGGCCCTCAAGTTGCATGGGACAGTGACAGACATATCCTCTTACCTTTCTGCACTAGCTAGAGAACTTTCCTTTTTATCTTACAGGTTTTTCACAAATTTATCATAAATGTTACTGAGAAAACTTGGTAACCAAAGTGAAAAATCCTGCTATGTAGGATGACTACCTTTTAAAAATGGAAAGGTGGGACACAAGCCCTATCCTCCTGGGGGCACAGCCAGAGCAGAGCTGAGCCAAGCCCCTAGGGAGTGGGGACGGATGTGGGCTGCCTGCTGCAAGCTCGGGGCTCCCCACCCTGCTGCCCTCCTCCTGGGAGCCCCACACCACCATGGTGAGGCACCCCGTGTCTGCTTGACAGCAGCAGGGCCAGTGGTGGTGCAGCCCACACGGGGCTCCTAGCAGCAGCAGCACCACCAAGTCTCTCTGCCTTTGTATGCGGGGTCTTGCTTGCTGGGCTGTGGAGGTCCCTGGGAAAGGGCAGTAGAGTGTGGAACCCCGAGTTCGCAGCAAGCAGCCTGCATCTGCCCCCACCCTGTGCACAAGTCTGGAGCGGCCCCTGCTCTTCCATGCCCCTTCCCTGGGAGTGCATGCAGCAGTGGGGAGCCACCCCCCAGAGGAGCCACCTGTGGCTCTGTCCCACTCCCCAGCCAAGCCCCACAGCCATGTATTCCCATCCCAGCCCTGGGCCCCACGCACCACCTTAGCTGAGCAGCACCCCTAGCCCCAACTGCCAACCCTGCCCCACTCCTTCCCTCACTGTGGGGGCTTCAATCTCCCCCCCCGCCACAGACTTACCTGCAGGGAGCTGCTCTCCACACTGCCTGGCTGTATTCCCAGCCATGTGCATGTGCACACGCACACACAAACATGGCACCCCTGCCTCCAGCTCTCCCCTGCTCCAAGCAGCCCCTTGCAGGCTGGAACCCTGCCAGCCTGCAAGGGGAACCCAGCTTTCTCTCACATTTTTCTGCAGTGAACAGAAAACCAAGATTCCAGCACATGATACTAGGAATCTAGAACAAATGCTGTCCTAGAGTCATTCAGCCTGGGACTGGCACTTGATGTTCCCATTTTAGGGCTGTCCCACTGAATTTGGGATGAGTGATCACCCTACTGCCATGTACTCAAACTCTAGTAGAGAGACAGGAAGTCAAGACACTGAAGATGTCAATGTGGAAGGAAGCTTGGGGGGGGGGGGAGAGAAGAAGGAGAGGAATCAGGGGAGGAGGAAATGAACTCTAGGGATGAGTACTTAAAAGAGGAAGGCTCACCTTTCCTTGCAGAACGTTAATAAATATAATCAACAGCCAAGTGGACAGATTAAGTAACAACCGAGTTTTTATTGTACTGAAACAGATAATTATGAGGCAACCTGGAAGGTTCTAAGAAAACTGATCTGATAAGACAAAAGAAGTACAGGAAGCTCACTAGATATATGCTGGCATGCTGATCAAAATAATGTGTGTTATTAGAGATTATAAATAAGATAGAAACTGATAAAGATGGCACTAGAAATCACTTAGAACCTCTATGAAGATGCCATCTCAATGAACAGCACTAAAAAGAGATCTTTTATGTATTGAGAAAGGATAAAACACAATTAAGATAAAGTGGTATTAAATAAAAATTAAACATTAGTTTCACACCAAATTCTATTCTGGTCATCTCATCTCAGTAAGAGAATAGAGTCTAGAGGAATAGAACAAACCTGATTAGAAGCAAAAAGGAGCAGGATTTACAAACATATATAGATTTGAAGACTAAGATTATTTGTTTTCAAACAAGGGTTCCAAGGTAAAGAAAAATAAAGCAGTAAAAGTTAATTGGGCTCCCCATTCACCCTGTTGCATAACACAAAAATCAAGGAGTAGCTTAACGTGACAGGCAGCAAATTTAAAATATGCAACAGGAGGCATCTTCTTTTTCATGCTATCTATACTCAGTCTGTAGAATTCTTTGCCACAAGAGATTACAGAAACAAATGTTTCAGTAAGATTAAAAAAGGATTACACATTTATATAAGAACAACATATGCAGCTGCATTAGTCAGGTTTAAAAATAACAGGAGAGAGGAAAATCATCATGCTTCAGGATACAAGCTGACTGCCAGCTACGGTCAGGAAGGAATTTTCATCCAGTGGAACAGCTCTGTACAGTTGACCAGATGCATTATTTTAAACCTTCCACTGAAGTACCTGGCACTGGTAAGTAACATAGGAAAGATGCAGAACAAGATGAACAAGTCATTTCCTTTGATATGTCAATTCCCATATTTTTGTGAGCAACAATGTAATTAATTGTAGAAAGGAAGAGGTCCAGAGAACACCGAAGTACACATTTAAGAATACTACATTAAAAATTTAAAAATTAAGGGACTGTTGAACATGGCGCAAAAGGATGTATTACAATGTGTGTAGAGAAAGACTGGAAAATGCAGCACTACTATAAACAAAATTCAGCAGTTCACAATTGCATTACAAAACTGAAATCCAAATGACAGTCAATGTAGCTTCAGCACAGTTTGCTCAAAGAGGTGAAGAAGAAAAAAAATATTTGTAAAGGAACTAGAGAACATGTAAGGTATTAAGCAAAGAACCAAGAGAGTCACAAATCTACTGTAACAGCCAATGGAAGGCAGGTAACAGGGTATTTGGTTATTGGGTATAGGACCTGAACCAGCTAAGAAAAAGACAAAGTTCACTGGGTCAGTGAACATGTATCAGTTGGATGGAGGCTTGTTTAGCTGCAGCTTGTGGTATGTACTTTAGCTACAGGGGCTAAGGACAGACATTACACACAAACCAGTTGAAGTGATCAGAAACTGGTTTAAACCGGTAACAGAACAGATGTTCAGTGCACATAAGCCAGTTTGAAAATGGCTGAAACCAGGTTGAGATAAACCTGGCTGAATGCAGTAACAGACTTAACTGATTTGGCTCAAACCAATTTATGCAATGTCGTCCCAGACCCCTTGCTGGTTTAAAATAAACCAGACACCCCCAGCATCCTGGCATGCTCTCTAGGCTGGGCGGGGCTCTCTGCTCCACAGCAGGGCTGGCCCCTCCTCTCTGCTCCCTGGCTGGAGCTTCGGCAGAGACCTGCAGGCACAGCAGCGTCTGCCTGGCTTCCCCCTGCCCTACCCCCCCGGCTGCTCAAGCAGGAAATCCCCCTCTCCTTCCCTTCCTCCCATCTCCCACAGCGGGGACCCCAGCCCCATGGATCCTAGGCATGTGGTAGGCTAGCTAATGCAGATGTGTGTGCATCTCCAATTTCAGTGGGACAGGCAGAGAGAACAGTAACCACTTAGGGCTGTTTGGAGCTAATCAACAGGTCAACCAGTGAGCTGTTTAAGAAGAGTTTGAATTAATGGAGAGGGGCTATTGTTTTGCTGATGAAGTGCTAAAGACTGTTATCAGCCCCCTGTTTGCTCGCTTGCCTATCAGTTTGCTGCAGATAGTATAAAGAAGCAGGGAGGGAGATTGAAAAGCTCCACATCATCAACAGATGCATGAACTGAACCCCTCCCCACCCCCTTACCTCACAGTGCTAGCATGGGTCTGGGGTCTGCCAACACTCCTGCCCCTTGAGCAGCAAGCAGGCAAAAGCCTGGGATGGTGCTGGCAGACCTCCATAATCAGAATGTCCTGCTGGGGCCTGGCCACCCCCCCGCTCAGTACTGTACAAGGGAAGGGAGGGCTGCTCTAGCACCCCCTGGCTTCTAGCCTGAGCCACTGCAGGCATGTACCTGAATTTCCTCAGTCCAGAGAGAATGTCTGTCTGGTTACAAACTGGTTCAGTCTAGCCAGGTTAAACTAACCTGCAAAGATTGAATCAATTCAGGCTCAGACTTTTTGAATGTCTGTCCCTAACTTGTGAATGTAACAAACTTTGCTACTCACAGGCTGAGTGGTTGATCTCTCCTGGGCCTAGTTACTTACAGGGTTGGGCAGACTCAGGCAAAAGGCATGAAAAGCTAAGCTTTCAGGAACCCCTGAGGATCAGCAAACCGGGGAGTTTGCAAGGGAGTTCAAGTTAGGGGAGGGCTTTACTTTTATTTCTGTGTTTTTGCAACAAGGAGGACAATGATGGCAACTGCTCAGCAATGGAGAAGACCCAAAGCATGGCATGATTAAAGATGACTGGATGCTGAAGCTAGACTATGCTCCTCACAGAAAATACACATTCATGCACCGCCTCCTCACAGAGCTCAAGATAGAGAAGATCTGGGAACAGGAGATGCAGTTGACTGAGTTCAGACAGAGTTTTTAGCACATGATGAATGAGAGGAGAGATGAGGCTGCCTATAACACTGACAATTCACAGGCATTTTCTGAAGAAGGAGACACCTAGAGGGCACAGCTTAGAACCCTTGAACCATGAAGACAAGACAGATGAAGAGACTGGAAGCAGTATCAAGGAAAAGGCTTGTTCCACCAGAGAATAAAGAAAAGGGAACAGACAGAGACAGAAGATGATGGAACAAGAAAGAGGAAAGCTTGCCGCAAGATGAGAGAAGACAGATTACCAGAGCAGATTCAGAAAACAAAAAGATGTACGGTCTCATAGGGGTACATTGTATCCTCTTCCAGGACTGCAACCATGATGTTTAAAAGGTTCCTAAAGCAAGCAAGGAAAAAATAATTTAAGGGAACAAATGGCACTGCAAGATTCCTCTTGGAAAGGATCAAGGATGTCTAGGCCAGGCTGGGGAAGATGCTCAAAGGAGTGCAAGGTCAGGTGTTTTCAGTGGAATTCTTGTAATCACTCCAAAAACATGGGGAAGGTATGACAAGATAAGATCAACATATAGTTCAAGGATGAATCCTGTACGGGAGGATTTGGGGAGTTCAGTCACTAGGATACATTCATTGACAGGAAGATTATTTTCAAAGGATGGACTCTGCTTGAGTACCTGGAGAAACAGCTCTCTCAGACTGAGGCTAGCATAACTGATAAGAGCAACTTTAAATTGAAAAGTGAAGGAAGAATGACTGGGAGAAACCTGAGAGATTCTCCATATCTGGTTTTAGCATACAGGAGGAAAAGGAAGAGCAGGCAAATGAGGACACAGTTATGACAAAAAATAGCAATGAGTAGTAGGATGGATAGCAAGGAAAAGAAAAGAGCTAGTAGTGAGGAGAATGGCAGTCAGGTATACAATACAATGCAGTTATTTAGGTAAGATACAGGGGGTGATCAGTAAGAAACAACTGAAATGTTTGTATGCAAATGTGAGGAACAAGGCCAATGGTAAGATGGATGATGAGAAAGAAGCTATACAACTACATATTACCACAACAAAGATGGGGAAGGGAAAAAAAACCCAGGAGTTAAATGCACTGAAGTAGGAGGGAGCTGGTAACTTTTCTAGGCCAGAATTCTGAAACAACTGGCACCTAACTTGCATGTTTAGGATTATTTTTAACAACACTCTTAAATCAGGGTGGTACCATCTGGCTGGAGAAAGCCAGATGCTCATATTTAAGAAGGGAGGGAAAAAGGTGATTTGAACAGCTGGAGGTCTGACCTCAATAGTGTGCAAGTGTTTAGAACAGATTTTCAGGGAAAGGATAAAGACATGGGGGTATAGGGAAAATGGGATATAATGCAGTACAGGTTTAGCAAAGGGAAATCCCTCCAGGCTAACCTGATAGCACTCTTTGTTAAACTCAGTATTTTTCCCCCCCAGACTAAAGAAACGCAGGCAGCCTCCTCTGCGTGGAAACCAATAACATTTTGATATGGTACTATACAGGAAACTACCATATTTTCCAAACATAAAACGTGCACCTTCCCCCCCACCCTGTCAACTTCCCACAAGTCAGCTGGGGGAAAGTGGGGCTTGCGTTATATATGAAAAATATAGACCCCACAAGTCTGGAAATGTTGTGGGGGGGAGCGAGGCAGTGTTAATTGCCGCAGCTCTGAGAGCCATGGCAATTAATACTGCCATTGCTCTCTCACCGCCACATTTCTGGACATATGAGGAGTCGTTCAGCAAGATGACATGGTTCTGTTAGCTGAATCAGTCTAGCATGTAAGGTCAGTTTGTGGCCAGACCTGGTGCATGGCCCTGGATTTGGCACACAGAATTGGAGCTGGTGTGTTCCTCGAGGATCAGTTTTGGGACTGACATTATTTAATATTTTCATTAATTGTCTTGGTACAAAATGGAATGTGCTGATTAAATCTTCTGACGAGACCATGTTGAGAAGCACTGTCAATACAGGTGGAGGATCAAGATTTCATATAGGAAAACCTGGATGGCTTTGAGGACTGGAGTAATTAGAAATGGCTTGAAATTCAATATTAGAAAATGCAGTGTCATGCACTTGGAAACTAACCACAAACACTTCGGCAATACAATGGGACCCTTCAGCTGTAAAACTAAAGGAGAAGGTGGAGAAGGACCCAAGTTTACTAATTGATCACAGCAAGACCATGAGCTGCCAATGAGTTACAGTCACCAAAAATGCAAATATGCTCCTTAGGATGCATCAAGCGAGGTACTTCCAGGAGAGATAAGGAAGTGTTAGTACCACTGAAAAAGCCACGGTGAGACTCATCTGCAATACTGTGTGCTTTTCTGGTTAGAACTGGAACAGATGCAGAACAGGGGAGGGAGAGTCAAGAACCTTTTTATAAAAAGGAGACTAGAAGAATGTGGATTATCAAGCCTAACAAAATGAAGACTGTAAGGGGATAATATTGCTGTCTATAAATACAACAGGAGAGGTAAACAGTAACACCGTGGAGCAAAACGAACTAAATAAGCTAAAGGACAACTCTGGTACAAGACTAAATAAGTAAAAACTGACCATAATGAAAAGTATAAGGTTTCTAACCATCACAGGAATGAAGTTACAGAACAATTTTCTAGTAGGTATAGCAGGGGGCAAGAAAATCCCATAAACTGATTTTAAGAATGAGTTTGATCACTTTATGAAAGGGATTACATAACACAGTGCCTGTGACAGCAGGAGACAAAACTTGAATCAGGAGGTCCCTTCTAGTCCTGTGTTCCTACAGCCCACATTTATGAAGAAATATATGGGAAGCAAAAAAAGCAAAATATATCATGCTGGCCAAAGGAGTGAGAGAGTAGAAGAACGTCTATAAAAATACCATGGAAAAAGCCCTTAGAAAAAACTAGGTGAATTAATTAATTTAAAAAATGAAGTAAATAACTATGGGAAAATGAGTTTAACAAGAAAAGTAGAGAGAGATGGGAAATTAGGTATAATGAGGACTTTGCCAATTTAATCATTATTAAACAGCTAGTACAGGAATACACAACTTGAGGTCTGCATGATATGCATTCCAGGGGTCTAAAGGAATTAGGTTACCAAACCACTATAAATCATTTGTGAAAATTCATGGAGAGGCAAACAAGTGCCAGAAAGCTATGGAGAACAGGATGGAGGAGGAATAATATTGGTTTTTTTCAGACCTCAGTGTATCAAAGCACTTCAATATGTGTACAACTTAAGACTGAGAGTAGTCTTATTGATTTCAATGGCTCTGCTTACATGCTTAAGCATCCTGTTGGCTGACAGGAGTGGTGAGGAGAGGGAGGACAGGAACCATAGAAACTAATATCCACTGACAAACTTTAATCCCAAATTAAGGAATGAATATTAATATAATGACATTATAACATAATCGTAAGGTGAGCAACAAAACTATGGGTGATGTACAGAATAGTTTTATCAAGAGGAAGTCACAAGATACCCAATTACTTTGGGGGGGTTTTTGGAGTGGGGGGAGGGTTAAAACTGAATTTTTAAATGAAGGAGACTGCACTGGATGCAAAATATTTAGTGCCAAAATTATGATTCACAGTTACTGGAGTGTGTCCATTTGGACACATCCTCCTTGGGCGACACAGCACACAGACATGTCCCAAAGCTTGTGCTAAAGGAATGCAAAATAGCTACATTCTGTCTTTCTCCTTATGCTGGAGAGGAGGAACACATTTTGTGCACCTGAAGTGCCAGACAGAATGTGGCCTTACACTGCAGCAAAGCATTTGATAATCCATCTTTATAGTCTTATGTAAAAAAACAAATTCAAATGAGATTGATTAAACTTAATATCATGGGCTGAAATTAACCATAGGACCAGTTAAAAAGGTTCATTATGATAAATAACAAGGTATCAAATTGGGAGGAGCTGTCCCACAGAGTGCTGAAGGATCTGGTGACAAGATAGGTTTTGTTTAACATCTTTGTTAATGATCCAAAAGAAAAGTTAAACAGCACATTAATTACATTCTGAGATTATATTAAAGAGGTGCAGTGAGTGCCAGCTAGGACAGAGAAATAACATTAAAATATCCGGGGAAGTTAGATAATACACACGCATTTCTGGGCACCTTAATACCAAAAATATGCCAGTCAATTGGAAATAATTCAAAGGAGAAGAGAAAAAAATGAAAGAGGCTGGCAAGATTGATTTCTTGAGGTTATTAATTAAATAGTGCATAACTTGTCTGGACCATGATTTATAGATAGGGGCATAATAACTGCCTGTAACAATACATATTTGAAGAGTATGAAGAAATCTATGGAGGGGACTTTATTGGGTGACCTGAGGGGACACAAATTAATACTGGTGAAATAATATGAACTTAGCCTAACTTTGCTTTATTTAAAAAGTAAAAGTTTCCTTTTCTGCAGGTCCATTATACTGTGACACCTCTCACGGTAATGGAAGCATTGCTATTGGACCAAGCGCTGGGGAAATAGCTGTCAAAAACACATTTGGTTTTTGTGGGGAGATAAATAGCTTTAGTTCCTGTGAGTCCTCTTTAGTTCTTTTTCTCAGCATCTGAGAATAAAAGGAAAGGCAAAAATTCCATGAGCCTTCTGGAAGTAGGTAACAACTCAAGTCCTTGCTATTGCATAAAATCTCTGGAATAAAGGATGAGAGAGCCTTAAGCCATATTTAGGAAAAAAAAATTAAAATAAATTTTATAAGCATGAGTTAAGAAACAAGAATAAAGAGAATGATAACCTCTTAAAGTAAGAGAAAAGGTTTGAGCAGTCACATCATTTTTCATAAAGAATACTGGTGCAAAAACATACTTTGCTGCCTTGATGCACTAATATTAGCTCACCAATTCAAAATCCTGCATTGACACTACTGTAGAATTAAAAATGTGCAACTCTCAGACCCCAGGGTCATTTGGCCAGAAAAGATGAGACTTGTTCTATCCAGCCAATGTGTTTGTAATGGAGCAGCGCTCTAGAGAGAACCAATAGTCTTGTTGACTGCATAAGATATGAGTATGGGCAGCAGCGAGATCTCATCAGGCTTTGACCTTCACTTAGGCTGGCTGCATTGTCTTTTGTTCCATTTAGCAGGACTCTAAAAGAGCAAAGAGGCAGACAGTATTCCTGTATATTCAATTATACTCTGAACTCAAGGCAAACCAAGGAAGCTAAGACCTAACTATTCACACTGGTTCCCATACAGATAATTTCAGCTATTTCGGAGCCTTTACACAAGCCTTCCTATGTCATTGTTATACTTGATATATAAACTGTGTTTCTTTCTTCTATCTTTTTTATTATTCTCATTCACATTGACAAGTCACTTGTCTGTAAGGATCTTCAAACAACCAACAGAACTGCCCACCAGAGCAGAGAGTGACTAGTGGTTTGGGTTCCTATATGCTTCCGTTCTACCATTTCTGAGGCCTGATAATTTTAGTAGTCTTGTATTTGAACCTAGTCCCTAACTGAAATGGAACAGCAAGGAGCTGATTACTGTGGGTTGTCACAGGGGTACCAGAGATCAATAATGGAACAGCAGGGAAAATGGCACATTACATTTGAGATGCAGAACACATTGTTTGTGTGGGAGGAGAAAGCTGGTAATGCACCTACCCACCCATCACCAGACCTAGTCCTAGCCAGTTCCATCAGCCTATTTTCTCAGCGCTAGCATTTACTATTTAAAAGTTTTTAAAAAATCTGTTTTCATGTTTGTTCCTTCCTACTGTCTCTTATAGACATCCTCTTTTTCCCACCACATGACTGGCACTTGTGAAGTGAGGGGTATCACTGAGTCTTGGTGGAAAACAAGGTTGCTGGACACTAATATAGCTGGGAGAATGGGGGTTAAAAAAGGGCCAAGCATTGATGGTCTCAGAAACTGCTTCTTCCCCACCCCACTGTTGCACAGCATCAGTACCAACAGAATCTGTTGAACTCCCTTTCGTGGAAGATAAAGGGAATGACTAAATTCTGTATGTTGGTCAAGAAGATGGCTAGACCAATAAAGAGGATGTGCATGCATGCACATGTGCTGTTAATGTAGTTATGCTGGTCATTCAAAAGTGAATTTAAACATGTGAATATACTTTTTCTGCATTTAAGTGTCGGAGACAGGAAAGCAAATTTCCTAAACTTTATAACTTGATATAACTTACCTTTATAAAACACTCCCATTTCCAGTGTTCATCAAAGAAACTATTTCAAGAACTCCTGAAAAGAATATTCACTTATTGTGCATTATGCAGTTGTAAATCAGAATTCCAAGGACTGGACAAAGGCCTATTAACAGTAAACAAGCAAACAAAATCCCCCCAAAATGGATGCCTTTTTCTGTGCAACTTCCACTACTTGTAGCTTAGAGAAAAAGCTTCATAGAATATACTGGAAGTCAATGTTCTGTTGAAAATAAGGTTTTTCAACAGCTCTTGTGTAAGAACAGAAGCTTAGAAAGCTGTAAATGAATCTTGTTTTCGAAATCTCAGCATTTTTTTAATCGGTATATGAAGAAGGTTAAGCTGTCCCTTGTCTTATGGCACATTTGCATCCCCAGACAGTGAGGAGGAAAGGGGATGTCATACTTAAAAATCAAGCCAAGAAAAAAAAAACCTGAAACAGAACTGCGTGTTGACTGATTTTCTGCCACTTTAACTTTTCAGAGCAAATATCAATGACAAAAAAACAGGTGTAGTATTCCACTTCCATTTTCTTTCTGCCTACTAACAGACACCAATCGAGATGAAGAAAACCTCAAAAACATTTTTAAAGCTATTGCAGGCACACCTTTCTTCCCTAGCCACTCTCATGGCACTCGTTTTGGGGCTTTTATCTGGTACAATCTCATCTCCTCAATCCAGAAAAGGCTTAATATGGATCAAGATAAAAGTTTTCTTTTGATTCTTCCTACTCATAAGCAGAGCTGGACTGAACCCACAGAATATGTGGGCTATTCGCCATCAGTATTTTAGGTGTGGGTCCATCTCTACTCATAAGTGCTTTAACTTTTGACCTTGCAGTAACAAGTTTAGAGGACTGCATTGTCCAGCATTTGTACACAGGGAAGTCTCATTTCATCTGCTCTACTCTTCAACTTTAACTACAGCATGCAAGATAGAGCATTCAGAGCAAACTAGAAAAGCCAGTAGGCTTGTCCTTTATACAAGAATCAGGAGGGCACATCAGGCCTGCAGGTACACAGGTGGCCAGGCAGACAGGAAAGCACAATACCAGCTGCACAAGTGCACAAGCAGCGTTTACTCTTTGTAGGCATATGACCAAGAGCAGAGGGCACAGACAACTTCCTATGTCCCCTTTGCCTTAGAAGTCTTAACATCTCATTTAAACTGTAAGGAAGAATGAAATTGAGACAGTACACAAAGAATTGGCAAAGTACCTTTGAAGAGAAGTGTGAAAGGAAGTGAGTATGATAGAAAGACTGTTAAAAGCTTGCCAAAATACAGGAAAAATACAAGAAAACCAAAGAAACATTTGAAGGGGAAAAAAGAGCAAGGGGAAAGATGAAGAAATGCAAAACAAAACTAGGTTGTTATTGATTTTGTGCACAGTTATGTTAAATATAGTTTGTGACCGATAGATGGGCTGTAAATGTGGAGCACCACATTTACACACACACACACACACACACACACACACACACACACACACCACACACACCACACACAGAGGCTAACTATGTCTTATATAGTCAGGCTGAATATAAGCGACTAAAATTTCCTTAAATTCTTAGAATCAAGAAGCCCTCATGCTGCCTATAGGAACTGCCCACAAAGTTCATTATAAAATCCACAACCTTACACATCACATAAAATTATTGCAAGTACATTCTGCGATTAGACTAAAGGTTTTTGCAGGTGCAATTTAGAATAGAATCACATTAAGAGGAAAAACAATCTATATGAATGTTTATCTATGTCAGAATGTCTTTAAACGGGGGAAATGCATTTTCACAGTCCCTGAATAGATGCAGAAGTTCAACTTCCGATCTCATTATAAGACTTGCATAAAAATTGAAGACATGAGTGCGGATA
Organism: Alligator sinensis; assembly: GCF_000455745.1. Classification (NCBI taxonomy): domain Eukaryota; kingdom Metazoa; phylum Chordata; order Crocodylia; family Alligatoridae; genus Alligator; species Alligator sinensis. The sequence goes on from NW_005842604.1 coordinate 608,136, forward strand.
CTCAAACAGAATGATATTTATATCTACCAGACTCATGAATTTAAAAGAAGTTAGGAAGAACGATCTTTGAGATAACTGGAGTTTTTTTCCTTTTTAAAATTCCAGTGAGTCCTGAGTTTAAGGTTTGGCTCAGACAGAGAAATCAGAGTAACTTCAAGAAAATCTGATCAGCCTTAATATTAACAAGATTCATTACAAAAATCAAAGAATCCACCACTCATTTATCTATTAACTAGAAGATGAACACCATTTTGCACAGCCTCATGAGAAAACAGGTACATAAAAAGTTCTGCATCTTAAGTTAGCTAAAAAATATTCTTCCTAGAATTGAGATAATTAATTGAGGCTTTCAGTGATTTATGGAGAAAAATGGCAAATCATTAAAAATGGAATCACATTGGTCTCCATAAAAAGCACAGGAAGACAAATCAGTGTTCACTCCCCATAAAAGAGCCAAAAACTATAGCGACAATTCTTTTTAATTTTCAAGCCCTTAAGGAGGCCCTCGCATACCAGAGAGGAATATCTGTACAATAAAAAAACTAGACTTTCCCTTTTTAAAGCAACTCTAGCTCAGTAGATAAAGTATTAAAAGGCACTTCATTTTGCCTGCACTTGTGTTGTGAAAAGTCCTCCTCCTTCCAGACTAATAATAAAAGGAAAGCCCTAAGGCTGTTGGTTTGGATACACCAACTGAAATCAAAAGATGCTGGCAAGGATATCGAGACTTCTTACTTGAAAAGTTTAATCCAGACTAACAACCAGCTGAGCTCCTTGTACAAACTGAATAATTAAAGCCAATTTGCACCTGCAGAGATCATACTCACTAACTTGAAAATAAACTGTTAAGCTATTGCAACCTCCTACAATATTCCACTGATATAGAAACAGCAGTATATCATCAGTGACCTCACCCAAAATAAAGGTCTTTTTGGATATGAAATTAGATAGATAGCCAGAACAAAGTCTGCATAGTGACTTCACAGGCATCTAGGACATGCTGAAATTAGGCTGGTGATGATCACCTCTTCATTTGATTTTAAAGTCTATGACATTACAGGCTTTGGATCAATCTGTGGAGAGTAGGTAAGTATGAGCTTCTGAAAAATGTTCTCTCATGATTTATGGTGGCTTATGTGCATACTTTTGTCCAACTGAAAGTATTAAGTTATAAACTTGAATCAATAAACTGAGTACTAGATATGCTGGCTCTTCTAAATCCAGTACTGTAATCCAATAGGAAAAAAATCCTCCCTTGTACAGGAGGCACACTTACTGGCACTTTGAAAGGAGAGGTGTTCGAAGCATCCATGGAATTAGTTTTCTCAGATGTACTGGTCCCTGAGATGCTCCGTCTGCGAGGAGATCTCTCTGCTGGGACTTCTACAAAAGAAAACAAAAAAAAGGTAGGTAAGGAAACTGAAAGAAAAATGACCAGGCTATATCCCATTCTGAAGAGAAGCCTTTACAAACTTTCAGGTGCATTATCAAAACACTGAATTTGTTTTTTTTATATTTATCAATAGTTTATTTACTTATTAAATTACAAAGACATTATAAATGACAAGGTCAAAGTTAGGAATCTGACTTGGTTTTACAGCAAATAAGCTGTTAATATTAAAACACTGGTAAAGCTCATTTCCCACATGTACTTAATACCCAATTAAAATGTGCTACCTACAGTTTTGAGAACTTTAAATTATTTTTTAAACCATCTGCAGTATAGCAATTAATACTGCAAAATAAAATCCAGGACACAGAGAGCATAATTTTATCCTGTACTGAACATGATTTGACAAAGGTCAAAGTTCACATTATCTGCATGAGACCGATCCCACTGTTATCTCAAATTGAAAGACCATCAGAAGACTTATAGCTGCCTGGATAAAATGACATATCTACCTCTGCAGGTATAAAAATAGGTCAGTTTCTCCGTTTTCTGGCAATATGACCTCACGAAGATATGACTTTGGCATCTTAAACCTGTGCAGGCAGATCTGACAAGCTCAGATTTTTATAAAAGATACATCCAGTTCTACTGATTTACTTCATATGCACAATATAAAAAACAAATCACACAGACACACACACAGACACACACACTCTATACATACATATATATGTATACCTTTATCACAACTGCTGCCCATCTCCAGTTCAAATACTAGACTTACAGGAATCCAGCTTTATAAAACATTCTCAACATGGATAAGAAAAATCACATCCTAAGAAAAAGTCCACTGTTATCTTCTGGATCTTAAAGAAAAAGAGTAAACTGTGACTCCGGAGACTGACATTTTGACTCTTGCTGTTCTCCTTTCAAGAGAGAGATGCAGCTTAAACTTCCATTTCTGGCCTCCTGGCCCTTGGGATCCGTGCTACTTCCACTTAAGAGATAGCTGGTTCTCTCTCTTCCCCCTCCCTCTCTCCAGCTTGCAGAGACACAGAGAGAAAGAGAGAGAGGGAGCCAGCAAGAGAGAGCGAGAGCACAAGCAAGAAAGAAACACACAGGACTGCAGCTATTCAATCAATCGCTCCGACTGCACATCCTCATTAGTTACTTTCAGGCTATTAACAGACGCCCAACTGCCGGCTCCCCTCAGTTACAGAAAATTTCACGATGTATCCTGATTCACAACGACAACAAAGGTTTACTGCAATTTACAGCCAGCTGATGCCAAGAGAAGGTTTTCTGCAAAAACTAACATACCCCACAAAAAAAAACATACCCCTCCTTTCTTCAAGGAGAATGTTACCTGTAATGCCTCTGCATATTGGATTCTGATTTTACCCGTATTACAATATGTCTCACCCATGGAGTCTTGAAGGAGAAAAGCAAAATTTACCATGATGACAGAGGTTAAGAAAGCAGGATTCTGCAGCAAAAGTACTGGTACCTTGCACTACTTTTCTTTCAAAAATATTCAGTCTCCCAAATTACCTTTAACCATCCATGGTTAAAGGACTCTTATTATGGACAACAGCTTCCAAAAGGAGGTTTGTAGAAAGTCTAACAGATTATCAGCTAACCCTTGCAAATAGACAGGGCGCAGCACTTAGTCCAAAAACATAAGGATGATGCAAAGAGCTCTGCTCACACAGCATAAGTAAATCAATCTCTCAATGCTTGCAACAGAAAGACCCTTAGCTTTCACTGAGATTTCTCCATAGGCTGATCATTAGCATTGGGCACTTCCCTTTACAACCCATGAGGCACCGCCTGTTTCCTGGTTTCTGTATTGGATGATGACTGTCTGACAGAGCACCTTTAGAGAACAAAATGCCTGGAGAAGGGCCAGTGCTAGACCAAGGATTATACAATGGTCAGTCACACTCTCCTGGAATTCTTTGCTGAGCTTGCTAGTTTTATCTTTAGAGAAAACCTTAGACACTATGCATCACACAGCATAGGACTGGTCCTAATACAAGAACTCACTAAGGCAGCCACATTACATATGATTTAAATAATCACATTTTTGTTGGCAATTGAATGAAAGGAAATGGAAATGATCAACATATTTGGAAGAGAGGATCAAAATCAGCACCTTTGCTTTAAATCGAACAGCATCCAGTAATATAATAGGTTTGGCTTTCTCCACTTCACATACACAGGAAATCACTTCACATCAAAGCATCCTAAGTAATTTAACACAGTCTGTTGATTTTGCTGAGTCATAAATGAAAACAGAAGACTGAATTCCCCACCATTTTGACAACAGGCAATGCTTTCCCAGGACAGCGAAATAGAGAGAAGTTTGAATTTAAAACAAAGAGAAGCCAAGATAAAATACATGGCACTTCTCCCCCTCCCCCCAAACTAGCACCAATGCAAGTTCTCTGCAAATAAGACTCCAGTGCAGTACTTCAGTTCTCAGAAGCTAGAAGCTCCACTGAAATCAATCAATCTATCCATCCATCCATTGCCCTAAAGACAGAGTAGCAGGTTATTAATATTTGGGGGGTGGGGGGGAAGAGGAATCCCGTTTCTAACTAAGAAATTTTTCATCTCCTTTCATAGCTATCTATCTGACAGACAAATATACACAAGGAAAGGAGATGAAAAATGTCCTACAATTAGAAACAAGACCCCTCCCCCCACCCCAAACATATATTAATAACTTGCTAGTCTGTCTTTAGGGCTAGGAGCAGACATTCAAAAAGCCTGAGGTGGAATCGATCTAAGTTACGTGGTTTTCTTTAAGTGGTGTAGTTTAGATTGGTAGTGAAGAAATCCACATTCATCCTTTGCCCAGGGGGGGGAGGGCAGCAAATCTTAGGCCTGGTTCTGACATTTTTAAACCAGTCTGTGCACCAAACTCCTGTTCTGTTACAGGTATAGACCAGTTGTGTGCGCCAAACTTACCTTCTGTTCTATAGATTGGTTTCTGATCACTTGTACTGGTAAAAATGTAATGCCTGTACCTGGCCTATGAAAATGTAAAGGCCTAAATATAATAAGTTTGGCCAGCTACTTAACTCCAGGTCTAAGGCTGAAAGTGAAGCTACCACAAGGCATTTATACACATACCTCTGTCTGCTCTGATGTGCCAGAAATCCAGCGTGTCAGCAGAGCACGCAAGCTGACGCACCCAGCTCTGTGGCACATGCATTTGTATAAATGGCAAAATGCGCATCAGCACACAGTAAATGGCAGCGGTGTGCTTTTGAACTAAAACACCTTTGATGTGTTTTTGTTCAAAAGCGCACCACCACTATTTTCTCAGCACTGATGCTCATTTTACTGTTTATACAAATGGACGCTCTGTAGTACCTTTAAAAGTGCCTGGCGCTGCAGTGCACCCATGTGTACAAATGTCCACAATGCCCTTAAAACGGTATTTCTGCTGAGTTGGGTGGAAAATGTGTAGTCACCACTAGGCCAAAATTAGACAGTTGCCTCCCTTACCCTGACTCATGCTACATACTACTACTGCATTGTTTTCACCTGCTGTAAAATCAATGCACCTTTCATAGTCTCAGTATTAAATTACAATCCTTCTCTGCATAGCTCACTCTCCAGGGCCAAGAGCACAGACAAAAATCACATTGTCTCTGTGGATAAATAACAGTCTGAAACCTTTTCATCTGCTCTCTGAACCTCTGAAAAATAAATGGATTTTACCCCCTTCAATCTTAAAAACCAACAAAAAGCGTTGTAAACATCCCTTGGGGCACTTTTAATTCATTGCCTCATTTATCTGTGTTAAGTAATATTAGGCAGCTACAAAATAGCTGAGGCAATTACTCAAAGATGGCAGATGCCTCCAAAGACAGTTCTGCACAGGAATACATGAAGGTCTCTTTTCACCCCCTGCACACTTCAGTGCCCTCTTCCCACTCTAACAGAGAATGCTCATTATTTTGACCAGGTTGGCAGAAAGGGAGCTTTCTTTTTCAGAGAATCCAGCAGAGGGCAATGGCATGGCAGATAGTGGTCTCTTGGCCACAACAATATTGTTTCAAGCTTCTCCATTCAGAAAGCAACGATCCACAAGCTTCCAAGTCTCCTGTACAGCAGATCAGCAGCTCAAGTCTTTTGTAATTTGAAACCTTGCTTTTGTGGGCTCTTGCATTCTACTCTGAAAGACTTTTTCTGCAGGGAGACGGAAATTAGGATGGAGCAAACAAGGTTCGATTTTGGTTGGAATAAGGTGTCCAATATCAACGCACACCATCTCAAAAACTGCAGACAGTTGAGAGAAGGGTGACAAGAATGATTAGACACATTGCAAAAATTTCACAGGAAGAAAGATAAAAAAGATTGGAATTGTTTAACTTAGGAAAAGGAGCAAAAGAATTAATTGCTACAAGAAAATACTAAAGCCAAAAATGCAACCAAGCTTCAAAGAAGGATAGAATGAATCAAAACTGAAGAAGGGTGCCTGTGCTCGGAAGCTTGCAAATAAAGACCTTTTTTTGCAAATACCTAGTTGGGCTAAAAAACGATAATCACCTCTGCCGCGAGTTTTGATTCCTTTTGCCTTTGGCCCAATACAGCTACAACCTGAATACCTAAAGAAGGACAGAGGCATTTATAGGGCTACTAAGACAATCCACAGTTGTTAATCCATTTGTTATTGAAAATGAAAATTCTGGAAAGGTCATTAAGCAGGTGCTTTGGAGTTTAAGATCACCTTTTAAAAATTATGTGCAGATATTTCAGATATGTAGAGGGCAAATAAAACAACGACAAACACGGGTGTTTTAAGCCTTCTGTGAAATATTGGCACCGTTCACTGTATAGTTTGGTACCCAGTCTTCAAGTCTGATCTAGTATGGCAGTTCCTACATTTCTGTGCTATAATATAATTCTGAGCTTAATGCTCTTTTGCACTAGTAGTCTAGGAAGGAAAGACATGGTGGTAGCAAGTAGGCGTCATGTGCTATACTAGAACATCCTTCTCTGATCTTCAAGAGACTTGAACTTGTAAAAAGATGCATATAATATCCATAGCCAGTTCTCAAAACATTCATAATTGCTTTCCCAAGACATAACTTGCATGAGTTAAGAAATTTAGGCATCAGTTATGTTCCTACGAAATCCAAATATCTTATCTAAAGTCTACTTTTTCCAGCAATATCTGTATTTTATTACCTAACTATAGAAAAGCCTATACAATTTTGAAGTACTACATCACCTTCTTTTCAACCGCTGCCCCATAAACAGAGTTTATTATAGATTTTTGGATACGGGAATTGAAAGGAAAATGTTATGTAGCTTATTTCTGGAGCCAGGTACTGCTTTCTGATGTGCGTGGATGCTGTTTAGTACAGATGGAGTGCAGTCCATTACTAGGGCCCCTTAAGCAGCAAGATAATCTTAACAACAAGAGATAAATTGGTCCCCTCCACTCCACTTTCCCTAGCTCTCAAAATTTGAAGGCTGTCATTTCTCAAACAATGGCCAAAGGCCTGCCATACTCCTTGACTGCTAGCTGTTATTATATCCAGCAAGAAGTTAACTGCCTATATATTAAATATCCCTATTACAATAAGCAAGCAAACATATAAATAACATTGTTTGCATATCATTTAGCTAGCTACATTAACACTCTTCATGAGAAACAGCTAATTGCCATAGGCTGGAACATGAATTGAACGTTAATGCCATTCTGAAACTAGACACTAACGTAAACGAGGGAACATTTTTTTACCTAGGGATCCAATGTTTGAGCCAGAGGAAAAAAATGTTTTATTTTTTTGAGTCAGTAAAGGTGGGCCTCCCCTTCCATGTCATTCAACATTAGCAGCGCTCTTTAAAGAGGGCAAAGAAGTTAACATTTAGCTGCCAGTTATAACACTTTGGGAATATATTCTATGTGGACAGATTATTTATAATACGCTTAAATTGTGATAATGCCCAGAAACCCATATTGGAATGCAGGAATTGTTACAACAAGTGCTATACAAACACACTAAGCAGACAGGCACATGAACAAATTACCATGAGGTAAAAGGAGTGGAGTCTTAGGGCTTGTCAGCTGCTCTACAATAACTGCCTGCCTATGTCCTCCATGGCATCTGTTTCACTGAGGCCTAAGGTATTGAGAGTTAGCTTTCATTTTGCCCTGGGGTATCAGCAAGTGTGCAGGCAATTATCAGAGTAGCTGCTGTGCTCAGAACCACTACTCCTTTTACTTTGTGACAACTTGATTCTGTATTTATGTCTTCAGCGACAATCCCCGCCCCTACGAATTTACCATCTAATTTGAAACAAGACACAATAAATGATTGTGAAAACTGTAAGGAGAAAAGGGTAGATCAGGGGAGTACATTAATAAAATTAGATCCCGCAATCTGATGGAACCTCAAAAGTAACTTAACCCCCCCTCTAAAAACTAAGCTTAAAAGAAAGTTGTTATCCCCAAATAATCCTCAATTTTTAGGGAACACAGCAGAAAATGGTGTTGAGGAATAATCTGAAAGAGGTGCATGAATCTTACAGTTTAACTTAAAATACAAAGATTAAAGCAGCAGCAATGTCACTGTCAAGGACTTTTGCCTATGAAAAAAACCTTTTGCTACTTTTAGAGTAATATACTGAAACCCACTCTTGCACAGTGTAGGACAGATCTGTATACTGTATAATCTGCTATGGCTGATAGGTTTTAGCATGTGCAGTATTTATAAGCAGACCAACTAGCTAAGTGGGTCACCATGTACTCATTCATAACTAAATTTAAAATTTCTTGTAATACCAACAGGGGCGGCACAGACTAGTTCTTAGTTTATAAAACAATACTGGCAACTGCCTTCTTGTGAGATATGAGGACAATAGAAGTGTGAACAGAGATGCAATTGGTCAGTGTCCTACATTATAAGCAAAAATGTTTTTAAGTGATTATTTTGATTTTGTTGGTTGCATCGCTCAATACAATGTAATCATGGGTCTGGTACAGTACATCCTAATGTGTTCACTCATATGTTAGGGTTTTTGTTTTTCCTTTGTTTTCTGGATAGTCTTTATGGGCATTAATGAATGTTCAACCAATAGGATCAGTTGACTGGTCTGATGATTCAAATACCTTTTGTTTGAACAGACCATTGTACTGTTACTATTAAAGGGAGAATCTAATTCATTCTTAAAACCTTTAAAAAATCAATATACATTTCAACAAGTCAAAATAAAAAATTTAATATACTGAGGTCATTTATGAAGTATTACTCTAACATATTCAGTCAATAATGTCATGCATTTGCAATTTAGATAAGACAGGGCAGGTTATTTTTCATCTTGCTGTCTCCTTTGCTCTCTCAGACCATTCACATAAAGCAAGCAATAAAGAGGTCTAGTTAGCTGGCCAGTTCTTAACTGTGGTTTCTCCTGCTTCTGTTGATGAGGACTACAAAATGGACACCAAAGGGAAA
>NW_005842604.1:617034-681674 GCF_000455745.1 Alligator sinensis
AAGAGAACAGAAGGGAAGAAAGGGACAAGGTCATTAAAGAAAGGAATAAAAGCATAAGGAAAGCAGATCTTACAACACAAGAAAGGGGTTCAAGGAAAAGATGAGTTGCAATGAACAGGAATTTTAAACACAGAGGATGTTTACAGACATGCTGCAAGAGTGGAGGGAGGGGAGGGCACTTTAATTAAAGCGGCTCCAAGAGCTGCTCAAATTAAGGAGTCTGAAGCATCACGTGCATCAGTGTCCCTGTGCTGAAAAATGGCGGCGGGGGCAATTTAACTAAAGTTCATTTAATGAGCTTTAGTTAAAGTGCCCCCACTGCCATTTTTCAACACAGGAATGCTGATGCACATGACGCTGGAGTCTGCTGGAGTGTGGTAATTACTACACTCCAGTAGACTCGGTTAATCAAGTCTGCTCTGATGTGCTGTAATTACAACGCATCAGAGCAGCCTCCCTACATGCGTATAGGTGCCCATAGTATACAACAGGGGTTGTCAACCGGGGTTATGTGTACCCCTGGGGGTACACAGGGGTGGGTAGGGACAGGACGCCGCCATCCTGTGCCGCTGCCTCACAGGAGCAGGGCTGAGGCGGGACAAGAGCAGGGCTGTACAGATGTCGTTTGCCACCCCCCCGTCTGGCCGTTTGCCACACCTTCCACCTCGGGGGTAGACTCAATAAAAAAGGGTTGAAAACCTCTGGTATACAATACGAGTTTCTTATGAAATTTTAAACCATTCGTAAAAATGGGTGGCAAAAATCAGAACTTCACTTAATTATAATCCCTTTCACTTCTCCCACTGGCAGATAGTTAGAGATACAGGGCATAATTTAAAGGGGTATTAATTAAGTCCTTTAGTAAAAAGTGTAAATTAAAAACCAACCATAACTAATGTGATTTGTGCCATGTTATAAAACCCCCCGCACTTGTTCCGACTTAAAACCCTAAATGAAGCAAGTTCCAGTATGTAGCCTGAAAATTTAAACTTGCTACAGTGATCCCTCAACTGAAAAGTTAGCACTGATGGCTTTACAGATCAAATAAAAAAATAAAAATACGAAGTGATATGGGAAAGAAAAGTTAGGGAAGGAGTTATAAAACCAGTAAGATGCAGTTTGAACAAGAAATGTGCAAAAGCTGGATACACCGGATAAAGAGAAAAGAAAACAAAAATAAAAGATATGTCAGAAGACGTTTGTTACGAATTCACGCACCAACCAAATACCAAACTTCAGTAAAAAGTGAAAGGTCTTCTCCAAGATAACTAATGAGGATTTTTAAATGGCACAAAGATAATGCTTACTGGCAAGTGACTACCCGGAGAAATCTTAAGAGACAATGCTAGTAAATATCAAAGTTCTCTAACTTACTTAGAAGACAATCCCATTATTATTAAATGTTTGCATTGCAGTAGCACTTAAAGGCCACAACCAGATTAGACCCATTGCATTAGGTGCAGTGCAAACATTATAAAAGGCAATTCCTGTCCTGAAGAATTTACAGTCTGAAAGATCAGACATAATAGGTAAATGAGATACACAAGGGGGCCAGGGTGAGAGGGAGAGGGTAGGAAATATAACAGGTGTGCAAAACAGAATGTGCAAATCCTTGGCTTGTGAGCAGAGGTGATGATAACCTCATAACAGAATGTTGAGGAAGAAAAAGTTCAAGGTGGGGGTCAGTTAGCACACCAACCACCCTTTATCGTAAGGGTAAACACAAGCCACGTGCAAGAATTCTCCAACTCTGCCCTTATAAATCAGATCCGAAAGGTGTTTAGCTATGTCATTTAAGTTCATTAAACATGCCCAAGATATTTTCAAGTACAAGAGTCATGGTTGTTAAAAGCTCTGTTGTAAAAGAGTAGTTTCCTGTTACTAAAAAACTAGACACTAAGTTTTAATGCCTCTGGTCAAGTGGGGCAGAGAATCATTCCTCCTTGAGTAGCATAAACAGGGACACTAAATTTGCAGAAGAGCCTTTCCAAAACCAGACTTTTGGCTTTAAATATTCAGCAAGCATCTAGGGATGGTACAAAACTTTCAATCTGGCTTTGGCATTGTGGCAGAGGTTGGGAAATTGTCTCCTGATAAGGCACAAGACTGCGACCTACAGGAGAAAAATACAGCATGTTTAGCAGCGGAAAATGAGACACAAAAAACCTGCAAGCCAGGGCTGAGATCTACCCAATTCTCTGAACCAAGGTTACAAATACCAGAAAAGCCATTTTTTCCATGATGAGGAAGAGAAGGAAACTGTAAGGTCAAGGCATTTAAACACTAGATTTGAGCTCCAAAGGGAAGATGGATACTTGAGGGAAAGCCTGAAGTAAGACACTCCCTTGATCAAATTGATTACCCTGAAAGAAAACCTCTTATGGAACCTGAAAACAGACGTCTGGACCCCTGGGACCAAGCAGGCGACACGTTCTTAAGAAGGACCCTAGAAGACTTCCAGAACACATGAGAGATGATATCTAGGTTAAAGTTTGTGGATGAATGGGCAACCCATTGTGATAAGAGATTGGAGGCAAAGAGAACGAGACTGGGTGCTCTCCTGCCCCCCACAAATCTTTTGTTACAGCACATTTGAGTCAGGTCCCCTGAGATCCTTTCTGGCTGTTCGTGGGGTGGAACTTAAGAGCTGTCCTGATGGTCTTCTGGTCTGGAGGAAAAGGTAGGAAGGAGACATGCTGTTGAAGCAGAGCACTAGCATCCAGTTCAGAGATATTTCTGCTCCAACTCAGGTTTGATGTGGTCTTATTAGAGAAGGCTACAATGTATGGTGAAGAGAGAAGCACAGGAAGGGTATTTTCAGTCCTTTTCTTCCTCCTTTTTGGGGGGGTAATTCTCTGTTTTCCTCTCAACGTATTTTCTATATATGTTCTGCAGCTTGGCTGAGACCTGAAAATAAGATGGCACCTTTAAACAGAGGAACCAGTGGCAGCTGCTACCAGTGAAGCAGGAAAACAACCTGGAAACTCAGCCTGTGCACTGGAAGGAAAAGGAGGGGCTAGAACAAAGATGCAGCATCTGTATTAGCTACTGTCTACTCAACTGACAAGTAAAGGCTTACCAAACACATCTGTATTGGTGACAGCCACATTATGCAATTCCCCATGTCACTATAGTATGAAGTGATACCACAGCATGGACTTAGGAAGAAACTCGGCCTTTCTATACAGTTCTGGAGTTTCAGACTACTCACAATATTACTGTACACACTTCTAAACGTTTCAATACTAAGAAAATGTCAAGTACTAGGGAATTCTGAAAAACAACAACAAAAATTGGGAAGGGGTGGAAAACTTAGGAGGAAAGATCATAAAAATTTGAAATCTAAATATTTGCAGCTTTGCCGAGTGATAACAAAGGAAGAATATGAAATCATAGCCAGCCACAAGTGCCCAAAGCCTATAAAACACCAATGAGAAAGAGGGAATTTTTAGGGTGCGACAATAAATAAGGTCAATGGAAAGAACTGAGCAAAGAAAAAACTTGAAATAAATAATTTTCTACTTATACATTTGTTTAAGAAAGTCTTTGATTCTGAGTGTTCAGAAGCAGCATCGCTGTTTGATTTTACATTCTAAATTCAGTTTTTGGAGTACAAAAAAATATTTAGCTAGGCACAGGACCTGATCTTCAGCCTGCAGTTGATCTTAACATATAATGTACCCATTTTTTTAAGTGAAAAAAAACAACACTCAGCTCTTCTTTCTTGATATATTAAGATATCACATAGTTGAGAAGTAAAGCTGACGTGCATGCTGACTGATACCAGTAGAAACAGATCGAACACACTGATCAGCTGTTTGAATTGCACAGTAATAAGTCAACAGATCTGAAAGAAACAGCTGGGAGCAATCATTTCTGGACTACACATCTATCACTTGGATTCTGCTTCAACATTTGTCCAAGTATTTTTGGAACTATTTTAACTGATTCTAAACTTTTTAATTAAAGCTCCATCTCATTCCAGAGCTTATCCTGATTTATTATTATTATTATTTTACAACTCTAGACTGAAGAAATTAAACCCCAACAAAAGTAGTTGTCTTTCCAGAAAATTCTTAAAAAAAAAAAAAAATAATTAAAAAAAAAAAATATATATATATATATTAGAAACCCTACCGTACCAAGAAATGAGAGAAGGCTTTTCTCATCTTCTGTGCTGCTATCCAGCCATTCAGCCCCATCACCAGGAGAAAGGAGACTCATTCTCCATCCAGAAAACTTTTCCATACAGAAAACAATGATTGAACGAAGCAGGGAAGGTAGGGTGGGGAAGAGTTGATGGTCTTGGGAGTCCAGTACTTAAATTATAGCGTACACTGACAAAATGAAACAGAAAGCGTGACTCTGCCCCTCTTAATTCTGTGTCTGACAAACCAGTTTGATAATAAAGCAGGCATGGGCAAGAGCAGTAAGGAAGAGAAGTACTTCTTGTCCCTTTGTGCCAGATTTTAGCTCCAGCAAGAATAACAGGAAGAAAGAAAAAGGGGGAAAATGGTTAGTAATTTAAAATGATGATTTGCAGAATATGATATGGACAATTCAAATAAAAAGAAATGGATCTCAGTGATGAAGCAGCTCAAATCCCCAGCCAGCACAATAGCTAATCAGTTAAGTGCAGCATACAACAATCGTGCCTTAAAAAAAAAAAATGAAATGAAGCAGCTTTGTTTACAGGTTTCTTTTCTAAAAAACAAAGCTTAGAAGCAATTTAACCCCCTTCCCCTTCACAACTGGAGAACCTGCATTCCTCTCTTCACCAGTCCCTTCCTGCTTCAGCTATTACAACAGCATCCCAGCCTTTCTTACAATGAATTTGTTCATGCAATGGCAGGTTGATCAATCTGTGAATAGGAAGCTCCCACCCCTCCCTTCTCCCCTCCTCCTGCATGGCGGCTGCATTGATCGACAATAATGGAATCTGTTTCTGACTGCCAACAGCAGCATTAAGGATATTAGAGCAGCTCGTCTTCATCAGAACCAGAAGCAGCATTTTGAAGCCCTGCTGGACTTTGGCCTCCTGAGTTAACAAGTCTTTTTCTATGAGGCAAGTAAAAAAAAAAAAAAAAAAGGGGGGTGGTCAATAGAAGTGAGCATTGTTGGGGATTCAAAGAAACCACCCACACTCTTCAACTTTTATTTTTACAAAAGGGATAATACCTCTGCTCTGTCCAGGCAGTGAGCTTATCTTGCAGCTCTGTGATGGGGACTTGCAGAGTGACTTGACAACAGGGAAGGGGTTGGATCTAGTTGTTTAGGATTTATGGCACATGATTTATACAACACAAAAGGGCATTTTACAGGTTTAGACATGCACAAGCAAAGACAAATCCTGGTAAGTGAAGGACTCCTGGGCCTCACAAATCAAAACTGTCTTTGTCCTCAGGGACCAGGCTGATACCCTGGTCAAACTGCACTTTTTAAAGAGACAAGATCCTTTTGTTCACCATTTTCAGTAAACCTGTCTTCATTTTAAATAATCTATCCATTTTCCCACGCTGCATTATTGCCAAGCCAATTAAAAACTGGGCCACTCGCTGACAATGGACTAAAAAACAAAAAGTCATTAGATCAGCAAAGCAAAGAATTAGATCCCAGCCAGCAAACAAAGAAAAAAAAATGTGTAGAACCCCGGCAGGGAAGAAAATTCCAATTTCTTAGGCAAACTGTATCAAGTACTGTTTTTACAGGGCAGATATTTTCATAAAACACCTGCCATGCAAAACAGATATAGAATTGGCAATTAATGGAGGAACATGGGACAAACTGTTGAAAAGTGAAATACCACAGTCACATGTAAGGTTTAGCAGAGTGGCTGTCTTATACCTAGACTGAGAAGTACTTCACTCTAATATGAAAACAGGATGTTCCCTGCATTCTCTACAGTTCTGTAATGAAAGGGTGTACCAAAAATACTTTTCTATGCATGTACAAAGAAATTCACTGGTTGGTAAACTGAACTATTCCAAAAATGTCAGTTTTGTAATGTTGTAAATAAACCTTTCATTGACTGAAAACTATACAAAGCAATGGCACGTAACTTCTCAGAATGAGCATGTTCAAGGAGATTTTTTGGAAAAGGATTAGATGGCAACTTCATGCCATCCACAGAGCAATAGAGCACCAAAAAACCCCCCTCCCTTCCTGTCTTCTTGGACACTGAAATAAGGTGCGTGCACAAAAGTCTTCAGCTTTTTTCCTTTGAAAACTGGTTTTATTTTAAAAGTTACTTGTCAAACCTTAAAAGGCACAAGTGCTACCATATACAAGCAATCCTTGATTTACAACGTTTCGAGTTACATCTTTAAATTGATACCATTTCAACTTTCTGACGTCAGTCGCGACTTTACAACGCTTCATCTGATGTGACGCCACGCCAGCAAACAAGTCGCTGTGTCACCCATCTCCCTGAAGAACTGTCCAAATTTCCTTGGACGCTGTCTTTAAGAAAGCAGACAAGACTCCAGAAAAACCTGCAGCCAAGACTTCTGAGAAGACTCCAGCCAAGAGCCCTTCAAAAAGTCCAGCAAAGTCACCTCAAAGTCCTTCCAAATCAATATGATTGCTATTTACAATACACATACAATAATGTAGCTATATTACTCATCTATAATTGACTGAGTATAAAGTTCTGGGTTATTTTTGGTGAAAAGAGGGTATTGGGCCTTAATTCAGGAACCAATCCCCCATTTATAACATTGTTTCCTATGGGAAAAATGGGTTCTGAGTTGCAATGTTTTGACTTAAGACGCTGTTTTCAGGAACCATTTGTGTCGTAAGTCCAAGGACTGCCTGTATAGAAAATTACTCAAAATGTCTGTTCTCAATTATTTGGTGGCAACTGGTGTTCTATCACAGGGCATCCACATGGCCAATCCTGGAGCACAAGACTGAACCTTCTTAATTTTGTCTTCTATTGTTTCTGCCATGTATTGTGGTTTCAAAACATCCTTCACTTTTAATTGCTCTGCTTAACATTAATGGAGAACAGCACCAAAATGTAAAACGGACTTTCTTTAAATGCACGCTGTGATTTTTTATATGAAATCATTAAAAAATGGAGGGTCAGGGGAAGGTATAATATTGTTATCAGGGGAAAAGGAACCAGTGACCAGCTCAGCTAGGAATTCATCACATCTGGTAGCTCAAAAGTACTCAAAAGTTTTCACAATGTGGACTCAACTCCTTACTATATGCTGTCACATACCTCAGAGACAATTTCAGCAATGGTTTACATGGAAAAGTAATTGTTTAAAGGTTTTTCTACAATTTTACCTCTTTTCTATACAATTTAGTGCTGAGGGAAAAGACAGCACCATGTAATATGTCTGCATATAGCAGACTATCAAAAGCTAAAGTCACCAGTCAGGGTAAAAGGATGAGCAAATTCCTTAGATAAACTTAGCAGTTCTAAAAACACAGCCATTAGAACCTAAGATATTTGGAATTGTGGTTAAAAATTAAAGTCTCAAATATCTGAAATATGAAAGCTGAGAGAACCCATAAAATTTAAGACCATTATGGGCATCTGGGATAATCTCCTACATGGGCCCTCAAACTTTGCCCGGTAACTTTTTCATTCAGCCATTACTTCTGACTGAGAAAAAGCATCTCTTTTAGAAAGACATCTAACCTTTATACCAAAATATATACAGGATATAGAACCAATCAGTTCCCTTGGTAAGGTGCTTCAATGCTTAATTTAAAAAATATATTCCTTGTTCCTAGTTTTAATTTCTATCCATTGCTATACCTTTGCATGGTAGATTACAGAGCCTCCTGGTATCAGAAATTCTCTCTTGATTTATCTGGTTATAGGCTGTCAAACAAATGTTGTAAAAACAAACAAACAAGCAAACAAAAACCCCTTCATGGCAATGGTGTACATTTTGAAGTCTCTCTCCACTATAAAAAAAGTGGTTTTGGTCTCTCTCAAAATATAACAGAGATAGACAAAGACGCTGTTAACAACTTTGCAAATATGCCACTCTCCATCCTGAAATGCACTTTGTGCTCTAAAGCTTGCCAAAAACTCTCAAATATGTCCTGCCTAAATCCTCCAAGACAAGTCATTTTTGAGCTAAAATGTGACAAAAAAGCATTAGAAGAATTTTCAACACACAACTAACACATATTTCTGTGTTTCTTTTGAGTAGGTTTCATATTTCTGTGTTTCTTTTGATACCTACTATATTTACTTTGGTATAAGATGACTCTGAATAAGACAACACTCCAATAATTGGATTCTATATATGGAAAATGTATTAATTTGTTACAGTTTTTCAAGTATAGGATCTAATTATTGGAGGTTTGCCTTGAATTTGTCCCCTTCCTACTGCTATACCAGGGACAATAAATCTAGGGGGTTACCCTCTGTCCCCCCAATTTCTTCCCCTTACAGCTCCTACAAACTCTGCATGATATCACTCCAAAGCCAAAAGGCTCATGATTTACAATATAGTTCACTGAACTGGGCTCCAGCAGAGTCAACAGCATTTCAAGCCATGGTGACCCTATAGCTCAGCACTGCTCAGTACATGTGTGTATTCCAGATACCCCCCAAAAGGATCCATGTGTAAATCAGTCCCTCACTCATGACTGGAACCAGGTGTTCTTGAGTCATGAGTTCAGGTATCCTCCAAAAATTTATAGTCAGATGAGATACAGGGCAAACTGATCCAGCTCCACCTCATGGATGGGGCCACACTAATCATATCTGACAAGCTGAGAGAGGGGGCGACAGAGGGATTCTGGGAGAACTGTTTGGGGCCCTGTTTGGTGATAATGACAGACATTTAAGGCTGGTTAAGAAACAGGAATCAGTGGAAATGGGAAAGAAAGGCATAGCTCAGCTGTGGGAGTGAAGACGAAGTCAAAATGTTTTCACTATGGTGGCTCACCATGACCTGAAACAAAGTTGGTGCTGATGGGGACTACTGTGCACAAGGACACCATCATATAACTTATTTGGATGGGCTGCACTAATGTATTTTTATGGTAGGTTCCTATCAGCATATTGGTTCTTGGCTTTCTGTGGGCTCAGCTCAAGTGTGGCAGCAGGGGGGGAGATGACCCAAGAGACAGGAGCAGAGAGTGGTGAAAGGGCAGTGGCTGAGAAAGCTGGTAAGCAGAGAAGCAAAGATTGGAGAAGGAGAAGGAGTGAAGAGACCAGATGGAATGGAATCATGAATGTGGGGAGTCAGACAGAGCTGGAATCGGATCGGCAGCTGGTGCAGTGATGCATGAAGGTGAAAGCGAAAGCAGCTGAAACTGAACAGGAAAAAGCAAGCCAGAAGAAGAGCAAAGGGAAGAAGATGGAGAGCAGCCAGACTGGGGAAAGCAGCACCAAGAACCAGAGAGCTGAAGAAGAATGGAGAGAAGGAACCAGATGACAGAATCTGGAAGAGGGAGGCAGGTGGAGCCGAAATGAAGGGAACAAGGAGCGTGGAGAGACAGGGTATGCGTAACAATGACTAGGGAGAAGGCACAGGAGAGATGGGCCATGGAGAGGTATGACATTTTTTTTTTTTATCAGATTTTGACTGATGTTCTGAAAGTGAACCCTGAGTACTTGCAATGCATGGTGGCCTACCCAAATGGGAGGTCACAGGGTTTCACCTTCTGGCAAAGAGGGGTCTATGAGCAGTTCCAGAGAAACTACAAGGAAACAGAGGAGAAGGAAGAACTGCAAGGACTAATTTCTGCTGCTGAACAAAAGTCAAGGGAGCGTGTGTTTCTTGTCAAACTGTATCTGGACATCCTTGAGGAAACAGATGTGGAGAGAGGGTTGGAGCGGAAGAGTCCAGAGAGTACTGTTTGTGAAAAAAAGTGGGAGACAAATATAATGTGTGGACTGGGGCGTTTCAGGCATGACTGATTCTAAGGGAGGAGGAGGGGAGCCTGGGAGAGGTGCAGCACTTGCCATCAGTTATTCACATGGGAGGGCACCAGGGCTGCATCATATACCACGGACAACCACATCAATGCAGCAAATGTGGGTAGGAAGGGCATTTGGCAGCCTAATGTAGCCTAACTATTTGCTACCAGTGTGGTGGGAGAAGGCACAGAGCCCATGCATGCTAGGAAGTGCTGAAATGTGGGATATGTTTGAAGGAAGGGCACATGCAAAACAGATGCCCATATTCTCGCTCTAACAGAGCATAACCTAAAAGGGAGGATTGACTTTGATCAGAGGAGGAAGGAGGAGAAAGAGGTGGGAGAGGCTGGGATGGATTTGGAGGAAGAAAGGTTGGTGAAGAAACAGAGAAAGAAAGGTGTGGAATGAGTGTTGTGGTAGCAGTACGACAACTAAAGGAGTGGAAAGAGGAGGAGGGCCATGGAAGCACAAGCATGGAAACAGAAGTAAAGAAAGAAATTCTGGAGATAGACTAAGAAGAAAGTTCTGCTTTAGAGAAAGGGAAAGGGACAGTCATGGGTAGGAAAAAGGAAGAAACAAAGGCTATCATGGTCGGAGAAGAAAACAACATGGGAAGATGGAAAGGTGGAGAAGGGAGAAGTGATGCTAGAGGGGAGAAGTATGTTGGAAGTGGAAACGGAAGGGTCTGCTGAGTCAGAAGGAAGTAATGGGGGCAGGGGGAGGGTGGGAAGGGGACAGCAGCAGCCTCTCTCAACATAGAAGCCCTGGAGAACCTAGTGAGAGCGACAGGGATGAGGTGGTGGGCGGGTAAGGGGGGAACAGAGTCACTGATTGTCACAGTGATGTGGACAACCCGTAAAACAAGAGAGATGAGGACCAGTGGCTTCCACCTTTTCTTTATCATGGTGTTACGTGTTGCAACTTTAAATGTGAGAAGTTTATTGACAAGGAAGAGGTGGAACCGAATGTCAGCAACTTTAGGGTCTATCGATGCAGATGCAATATACCTATAAGAGCGTGAAATACTGTGGGGAGATTAATATAAATATCTAGAGAAGAGATGGGGTTTGGGGTGGTCATGGTAGGTGGGGACAAATGGAACAAGGTGGCAGGAGTGATGGTGCTAACTAAAATCTGGAGATTAAAGTTAAGCAAGTGCAAGTATTAGTAGTAGGAAGAATGCAGAGGGTATTACTGGAGAGAAAAGAGATGGAGGTAGAGTTAACGCATATACCCATGGAAAGGGAGGGCAGGGTGGCTTTATTCTGGAAGCTGAAAATGTACGCAATGGGGGAGGGGTGGAGACACAGAGTCATAGATGGCAACTTCAACTGCATAACTGAGAAAGGAGACAGGGGTGGGCAGGTGGAGTTAGTTCCTCGAAGATGTGAAAGGAAATTATCCAGGAAGAAGGTTTCAAGGATGTATAGGCAGAAGAGAAAGTACATACAAGAATGGAGCCCAAAGGAAGGAAAATTTTGAGGATAGGTTTTGTTTTAGTTTCAGAAGGAATGGTGGTGCACAAGAAAGATACAAGATGTGGGTTTTAGTGACCATCAAGTCACTAAATGCTATGGGTGGATATGGGAATGGGGCATGAAATGGGAAATTGAACATTCAGCTGCTTCATGACGAAAAAGTTTGTAAGGAGTTTACAGAGGGGTATAAGGAATGGAGAACCTTAAAGAACTGTTATAAAAGCAGGTGGGAATGGTGGTGTATGATTAAAGAAGAACAAGCACATTTTTCATGAATGCTGGGAACAGAAGGGTGAGGGACAAGATGAGGGAGCTGAAAAGGATGCAGAAAAGGGTGCAGTGCTTGACGTGAAAGCAGGAAGGGAGAGGAAGGTGAAGGATAAACTGGAAGAGGCAAAGTTGGAGGTGGAAGGAGTGAAAAAGGAGAATGGAGACTGCATGGAAGGCCAGAAGAAGGTACTGAACACTGTTGCAGACTTCTATGGGGATTTGTACAAAAAGCAGAAAATTGATAGTGAGCAGAAGAAGGGATTTTTGGTGGACATCAAGGAGAAGGTGGAGGATGAAAGGAAAGATGAGTTGGGGGAGAAATAAGGATAACAGAGGTAGAAAAATGTTTGAGAACTTTTAAAGGAAACAAGTCACTAGGAAAGGATGGACTCCCAGCTGAATTTTGTGTGCAATTCTGGCCCTAGGTGGGAAAGGATTTGGTGGAGGTCTTCAGACAGATAACAGAAGAAAGAAAGATTGGGGAGGGTTTTGCAGACGGAGCAGTGATGCTCCTGTATAAGAAGGGAGATTGAGAATGCCCCAAGAACTGGAGGCCGATCACATTATTGAATACAAATTATAAAATCCTGGCAAAAGTCATAACAATATGAATGATAAGTGTTCTGGACCAAGTCATAAAGAGGACCAAACATGTGTAGTGGAAGGGAGAAGAATTGCGCAAGCACACTAGGCGTTGAGAGATGCACTGGCATACGTGAAGGATAGAAAATAGAATATGGTGCTAGCAAATTTTGATCTTGAGAAAGTGTATGACAGGGTAGCACAAGTTTTTGTTTGAGATGCTGCTGAAAATGGGATTCCTGGAAAAGTTGGTAGGTCGGGTGGAACTGGTGCATGGCACAGCACAGAGTCAGGTCCTGGTGAAGGGAAATTTGGGTCAAGCCTTTCAGCTACAAACAGGGTAAGGGCAAGGATGCCCCTTGTCACCTGGGATCTTTATATGCACAATGGGACCTCTGGCACAGAGGATAAGTGGGGACAAAATAATGAGTGGAGTTAATATTTGGGGGTGGGGGAGGGGAGGAAATGCTCACTGTATATGGACGACATGAACGTGATGGGGTGAGATAATCTCATTAGAGAGAATCCTGAAACATGTGGAAGACTATGAGGAAGCTTCAGGGGCAAAAGTAAACAAGAGTAAAAGCAAGGTGTTGGGGATCAGAAATCAGGGAGATCTAGTGCAGTTTGGCATGACAGTGGTTAAGAATCAGATAAAAATCTTAGGGGTGGTCCTTGATATACAAGGGAAAGGCATAAAAGCATGGGAAGGGACAGGGTCACAGGTTAGGAAAATTTTGGAGCACAAGAGGTTTGTCATATGCAGGAAAGATGAAGCTAGTGAAGCAGGTGTTGCCACCCATTATATTGTTTGTGGGTGTAGTATATCCTTCGTCATGGATTCAAAGCAGGAAAATCCAGAGACTGATTTGTCTGTTCTTCTGGGGTTCTAAAATGGAATGGATTGTCAGGAAGGAACTGTATAAGGGACGAGAGTGTGGAGGGTGGAAATTACCAGACACACATTTATCTATGCACACTATGTTAGAACGGTGATGAGGGAAGCATCAGAAGGAAGCAGGAAAGTGGGGAATTTTGCAGATTTTGGACAGGGAAATGGGCCTATATGGGACAGGGTGGAAGGGGCAGTTGGCCTGGAAATTGCAGATATATTATGGGAGAGAAGAACATTTTATTAAAGTACAAGGTTTGGAAGGGTTAGGGATACAAGGTCTAAAAGAAAAAGGAAGAATTTTGAAAGAAATCAGAGGGAAAGACAAAGTAACTGAGGTGGGTGATTTGTTGAAGCAACAAGCAAGGTGAGTGTGGAGAGGGGCAATGGGGGAAGTTTTAAAAGGGGAACATGCAGACCTGACGTGGAGAATGGTGAGGAGGGTTTTAACGGTAAGAGAGGTTCAATATAGGTGGGGTTTGGGAAGAACAGCAAAATGCCCACAAGAGAATTGTGGGGAGGAAGAATTGGTGGTACATGTATTTTCGGAATGCAGCTTTGCAATGGGAGGTTTGGAGGAGGGCACAGAAATATTTACAAATTATAGAAGTGAATGATAAGATAAATTTTGCTACAGTGATGTATGGGTCAGTTAAGAAAGGATGGAAAGAAGGGAAGTTACGGGCATGAGTGATCTGTGTTAATGCAGCACTGTGGAAAGTAAGGAACTTGCTGATCATAAAGGGAATGAATTTTACTATGAAGGAATGTTTACGGCTAGCCCTGTTTGAGCTCAAATATTATATGCAAAGGGATGAGAAAGAGGAAGATGAGAGTAAGAGGGAGGAGATGTGGAGGAAAGATAAATGAAAATATGTATTCATTTGAGGAGTGCCTGAGATAGTGGGGTGAGAGAGAGGGGAGGGCAAGAAGGGGGGATAGTTGTGAGACAAGATAATGTTGTTATTGTAAACTGTTAAGAGATGAGGAGGAGTTAGTATGTTATGAGGCTGTGTTGGATGAGATAATGTTTGATATTTGTAAATACATACTAGAGGTTTTGGTTTTTTAATAAAATGTTGAGTTTAGAAAAAAAGTTCCTATCAACATCTTGGCTCTTTTGGCTAATGTAGCTAAGATCAAATTTGGGGTGGGGTACCCCACCTGACTGCCAACCAGAAGTGACACAGAGGAGACTGTCTGACTGCCCCCTGCTATTACACCTAAAGGATCCGAAGATCTTTCTAAGACCTGGACTCTTCTCTACCCCCACAATTGTATCTTGAATCTATTTGTAACTGTGTGTGCCTATGAACCACCTCCCTACTTGAATGCATTATTGTTGTGTGGGGTCTCTTGTATATTCTTTGCTATGTAAGTATTGCACGCCCCATTTTTCCTTCTTCCTACACCCTCACCCCTGGGCTTAGCTGGCTGCATGTTTTGTATGCAATTTAGCTGTGCTCATACCACAACCCTACCCTCTACACCATGTAGCCCCTTGCTCAGGTCCTCTGTATTTCCTTATGCCTCAAAAGTTTTGTCATCCTGAACTTGAACATTTTTGGCACCCAGGGGAGGGTTTCAAGGCTGTCCCTGGCCCTCCCAGCGCCAGCCTGGTATTGCAGTACCTTCAGGACCAGTGCCAGTACCTTCAGGACCAGTTCCCTGTGGAGGGAACACCCACCTGTTTTTTTTAAGGGTCACAAACACACACACACTAAGTCCCCATCAGTATATCAAATGTAGCAATTTTGGCATCAAGAGGAGGGTGTCAGGGCTGGCTTTGCCCCACCCCGGTGCCAGCCTGGTATCGCAGTACTTCCAGGCTTCGTGCCAGTTCTCTATGGAGGGAACCCACCCTTTTTTTAAGGGCCAAAAAAAATAAAAATAAAAGTTCCCATCAATATGTTTGCCCAATACAGACCATGAGTTTTACAGGCATGCTCAGTGTTGGCTTAATTTAATCAACTTCATGGTTGGCTTCCATTACTGAGCACAAGCTGCTTTTGGCAGCAGTTTAATGATAGACAATGTATTTAATGAGGCTTTTTTGTATGCCAATGTAAGGCAAGGAATATTTTCCCCCCCATGCTGATTAGGGGAAAAAACCTCATCTTGCATTTGAATAAACATGGTCTCTCTCAAACAGTTGTTTGAACTTATGCAAATGCAGACAAAATATAATCTTTTACCCAGAGAATGCAACATTTGAAATAGAATTTATCTTTAAGACTGGAATAGTGCTCATGTGCACGTGTGTGTGCACATGCACACAGAAATGGGAGGGTCCTGCAAAAAAAAAAATAAATATAGGAAGCAAATCTCAGTCTTGATAGTATAGAAGTTACTGTCTCCAAAATTAACAGTAATAGCTACTGGGAGTAGCAGGCAAAGAAACAGAGCACTCTTGTGTTTGATTTTAATTCTTCCTTCTCATATTTTAGAGCCTCTTCAAAGCCATAGGAACCTATCAAGCCCTAACTAAAAATCAAACCCTTGCTAAACCCATATGTTTTGGAACCTTCTTTTTAGCTTCTACAAATGATATGTTGATACATTTATAACTGGGAACCTCTTTTTATTCTACTGACAAAAAAGTGTCACTACACAATTAAGGCTCTGAATTCTAGTACACTACATAGCCTTGCTACCTGATGGATTTAGAGATCAAATTGGGAAAATCCCATGCACTGCTACAGGCTTGAGACCAACTGGCTAAGCAGGAGCTCTACAGAAAAAGACCTGTGGGTTCCGGTGGAGAATAAGCTGGATATGAGTCAGCAGCGTGCCCTTGTTGCCAAGAAGGCTAACAGCATAATGGGCTACATTAGTAGAAGCGCTAGCAGCAGATAGAGGGCAGTAATTATTCCACTCTATTCAACGCTGGTGAGGCCACATCTGGAGTACTACAGAAAGGATGTGGACCAGTTGGAGAGAGTCCAGTGGAGGGCAATGACAATGGTTAGGGGGCTGGGATACATGACTTATAAGGAGAGGCTGAAGAAACTGGGCTTATTTAGTTTAAAGAAGAGAAGACTGAGGAGGGACTTAATAGCAGCCTTCAACTACCTGAAGGGTGGTTCCAAAGAGGATGGAGCTGGACTGTTCTAAGTGATGTAAGATGTTGCAGCAAGGAAAGTTTAGGTTGGATATTAGGAAAATCTCTCTCACTAGGAGGGTTGTGAAACCCTGGAACAGGTTACCTACAAGGGGTGGAATCTCCATCCCTGGAGGTTTTTAAGGCCAGGTTTGACAAAGCCCTGGCTGGAATCATCCAGCTGGGGATGGTCCTGTTTAAGCAGGGGGTTGGACTAGATGACCTTCTGAGGTCCCTTCCAACCCTCATTTTCTATGATTCTATGATCAACATCTTTGATACATGGAGCTGGAGAAAAGCATGGATATTCATATTTTTTCTAAAATGTTGTTCTATAAATGTTATTTCATAACATATGCAAATACTGAAGCACTGACAGCTTCTGATGTGGATGCAATTTAAGGACAAAGTAGTAGTAATAGTAGTATAAATCAAAATGCATTAATGTTCTATGCATGAAGTAGTTATGCGAAAAGGAAAAAAAAAATGAATCTCACTCGCATACCAGGGATAGACTCTGACTTACTGATTGATGGGTACTGTTGTAGTTGTTGAATGATTCCTCCACAGCAATATGCACTAGTCTTTGTACACTGAAGTCATTCTTATTAAAAGGTGTGAAGGTTTATTTATGAGTAGAGAAAGGTAATGTATTTACAGATCTGGAAGCTAAAGTCTTCCATTCAGAACAGGTATAGGATTACTAGCTATAGGGCAAAAATGTGGAAGGGGAAAACAGAAGCCTAAGTGGAATGATCTGCCAAAGGTCACCTAGTTAATGGCATAGGGATCAAGAGAACCAGGTTTTCCAATTCCTGGTTCAGTATGCTATAGTGTACACTAGACTGTTAAATCTCCCACTTACCCAAAAAGGAAAAAAAAAAGTGATTACTTTCCCTAACTAATGGCCTACCCTGAATCTGAATAAGTAGTCTTCATATTTATTTTTTTCAAGATATCTAAAAATTAGGGGTGCACCAATAAAGATTTTCTTAGCCAATACCAATGGCCAGCCATACTGGATGATTAACCAGCCATACTGGCTGATATCGATCTGGTAGCCGATTGACAGGAATACAGCCCCGGAGTCTAGAGAGCAACATCCGGCTAGTAAGTCTATGGGGGAGAAGGGAGTGGGGCAGGGGCAGATGCTGTCTAGCTGGGGCACGGCATGGGACAAAACCATGGGTAGGTCATCCAGGGGGTGCGGGGAGGTGAGGAAAGTGGGCAGCTCACCGCTGCTGTGTGCACCCCCAAGGAAGGCATGGGGGGCATGTGGCCCCCCCCCCCCCCCGATTTGTGCATGGGGTGAGGGTGGGTTGCTGGCTCAGGGCCAGGGGCTGCACCAGTTTCTTCCCAGCGGGGGGCCTGGGCTGGGGCTGCACTTGGGGCAGGTGGCAGCAGGCAGGCAGCAGCAGTGCTGAGAGGCGTGGCTATGGTGGGGGGCACTATGGCCACCCCAAAATTCCCCACAACCACCCCCCCAGCATTGCTGCCGCCCACCTGCCACCACCTGCCCCGAGTGCAGCCCTGACCCAGCCCCCGCATTGGGAAGAGGCTGGTGAACTCCTGGTCCTGATCTCACAGTGGGCAGCCCACCCTTGCCTTGCACAAAAATCTAGGGGGACACATGCCCCCCATGCCTCCCCCAGGGATGCACACAGCAGCGGGAAGCCACCCCCCTCCCAACCCCTTTGCACCTCCCAGACAAGCTGCCCACAAGATCTATGCAAAGTGGCTAGTATTTGCTTCAGATTCAGTCGATTCAGGGGGACAGTGATTCAATTCGGTGATTCGAATCAGTGTCCCGATTTGATTCGGCCGAATCTGATTAGGAGATTTGGCTGCTGCTGAATCTCTGATCAGCCAGGCCAGGCCCATCCCGTGCCCACTCTCCCAGCTCACCAATGACTGCCCTGCTCACCCCAGCTCCAGGCTCTTTGGAAAAAAAAAGCCTCAACTCAGCAGGTGCTGTTGGGTGGGGGGGCAATTCCCATTGCCCCCCACTGCCCCATGCTGTGTGGGAGGCTCTGCACGAGCCCCCCAAGCCCTCCCCTCGCTCCCCCTCCCCAGCTCTGGCCCATTAAGAAAAAAACCCTGCCCCACTCCTGCTGGCAGGGGGCAATCCCTGCTGCCCCCCACCGCCCACACCACATGAGAGGCTCTGCACAAGCCCCTCCGAAGCCACAAGGCTGCACCAGGAGGCGATCCTTCTGCATGACCCCCCAAAGCTGCACCAGGAGCAGCGAGTCCTGGGGCTTTTCTTTTTTCTTAAAGGGCCAGAACTGACCTGGTCGGGGCACCCGTGGGGGAGGCTGGGGGAGCAAGGGGATCGCCACCCCCCACCCAGCAGCACCTAGTGAGCACCAGGGCTTTTTTTAAAAGTATCAAGTTGGGGCGGGTGGGGGTTGGGGGGGGCTGGCAGAGGTCCCCCCATAGTCCTCTCCACAGCCCCTCCCCCCTCGAATCACCACCCAAAGCTTCACACAGCCCTACTGCCCACAGCTCCATCCCATGCCCTGACTGGGCAGCACCTGACCCTGCCCCACTCCCTCCCTCACTGTGGGCACCTTGATCTGCACCCCCATCCCTTCCCTCCCTCACCACAGACTTATTGGCTGGCTGCTGCTCTCCAAGCTGCTGAGCTGCATTCGTGACCACGTGCATGATGCAGCTGTGCACGTGCACACAGCATTTATTGGACACATTATCGGCTGCATTGGCTAAAAAAAGCTAATTGCTGATAATGTTAATTTTCCTTTGATCGGTGCTAATCCAATGTGTGACCAATATATCAATGCACCTCTACTAAAAATGCCATATGTAGAATTGAAAGGTTCCAACACCAATTAACAATTCCACGAGTTCTACTTCCACGTCAAAGTCCAAGTGCCCACTTACAGAGGAATTGTTACTGCATTGAGAAACTGAGTTATAATGCAATAGCTTTTTAACCTTGTTACATTCTAGTTTGATTGTGCCTGAATAGACTGGACTAAATAGCTTCTAAAGTTCTGGAATCATGCTCAACAGATATAATACTAATCTCTAAGGTGGATAATGAACTTTTGGGATCAATTTACACAAGCACGGCCAAGCACCATTTTATAAAACAATAGTTCCTTTAGTGATATTATAATACAATACCCTAACAATTTATAAATTGCTGTACAGACCAGACTTTAAGTTTAGTCATTATACTCTAATAATGTTAATTTGTTGCAGGAACATAGCCTCAAGCTAGCCATATGTCTTCTTATGCTACACAAAAACAATAACACATGACAAAGTACAGGGCCAGGCCCCTTTTTCAATTAAACCTGGCTGAAGAAGGCAAGTGTCTTTATTTATTTTTTAAGCTAACCCAGGGCTGTCTGATTTTTAAGTAGCCAGGAGCTGAATGCCCCACAGGCTGCACGAGTGGGGACTGCATGCCTGTGGGCCACATCAGGGACAGCCATGGGTTACAAGGGCTGCAAACTGTGTGGGCTGTGCATGCCCATGGGGGCACCCCCCTCCCCCACTGCTGCACTGCGTGCTCCACACCTAGGGCATCGAAAGCAGAAGCCAGAGGAGGGAGGGGGAGCCTGGTGTCACCAGCTGCTCTTGCAGCCAGAGTGATGGGGGTCGCAGCAGCTAAGTAGGAGCCCAGGGGCTGCAACTTAACCATAACCACTCGCAGGTTGCATGCAGTCCATGAACTGCCAAATGAACAACACTGAACTAGAATATTCTACAACATAAAACTGTTAGTGACAAGATACAATACACACAGCACAACACACCTAGTTCTATCTTAGTTTATACAGTATTTTCAGATTCGCCTCCAGCTAGCTATATGCCTTGTTTTGCTACACTAGAACAATAAAACATGACAAAATACAAGTCCACCCCACCAACTTTTCAATTTAGATCTAGATGAACAACCTAAGTTCCTTTCGTTTCTTCCTTATAGCAACCTATTCTGCAATTAAGTGAAACTGCTAGTAGCAAGATACCAACACACAAAAGGTACCCAGTTACAAATCTAGCTTATTATATTTTTCCAATTATTATTTCAGAAACCATAGTAGTGTAGTACATTTAGCAGCCAAGATGGGGACTTCTGCACACCACAGCATGGCTGCAATATCATCTTCTGCCAAAAAAAGACCCTCCAGTTTTGGAACACACACAGATGCCCTTCCAGGACCGACAGAGATCAAAAACATTAAACAAGCCCTCATTCACTCATGTGGAACAATGAACAAAGAATTCCCTAAATGACAATTACAATAGCAGTAGGATACACTGGTTTCAGTGGGAACTGCACTCCCTGACAGTTTGCAAAAGTAAAACGAGGTAGGAGGGGATAGGTGGGCCTCAAAATGAAGTCAGATGTTTTAAGTAGTCAAACCACCACAAACTCTGAAACCATTCAAAATATAGTAAAATAAGCAAGGGACTACTGCTACGGTTGACAGTTATTTTGACTAACTCAAAGATTCCTTGTTATCTTCTATCCTGTTGGTAACCTGTTTTCTTAGACCAGTGGTTGGCAGCCTTTTATTGGGTGGTAATAATCTGGAATGACCCAGTTTGGGTCTGTGGGCAGCAGACATTAGGAACTGGCCACTGCCTCTACCCAGCCTTGGCGCAGGGAAAGCCTCCTGCTGTCCAGCGGTGGTGCAGCCTTCCACTGCTCAGCTGCAGCATGGACAAAGCCCCCTGCTGCCCACCCACAGCAAAGTAATCCACTAACCAGCCTCCTCACTCCATGAGCTGGATCAAATGGCTCCACAGGCTGGATTTGGCCCATGGGCTGCAAGTTTCTGATCCCTGCCTTCATTCTGATAGAGGGACAAAAGGAGGAAGTTCAGTAACTTGTGAAACACTGAAACATTCCCAAATACCGCTGATTGGAAGCCAATGCCCAATTGTCACAGGCCAGAGGAGTCCATACATACAGTACCCTAGCACTCCAGGTAAAGCAATCAGTTTTTAGGTACTGAAGTCTTGTGGCTTTGACACCAGGGTGTGGGAGTGACCACCCAGTCTAGCATGCCTCACAGCAGGTAAGGGGGAGAAGGAAAGGGAGTGCTTCAGCCCATGCTTTGAAGATCTCAGGGGGTGGGTGACTTGTGCTGGGGGGCGGGGCACTTTCACTTTTTTAATTTCCCTTCTCCCTCAAATATGAGTTTAATGAAGTTCAGTAGCTTGTACTTTTAACTAAACTCTGCTTGCTTGACTTGGGGTGTCAGGGAATGCAGACACAGCCAACAGTTAGAAACGTAGCTTTTACTGCACAAGGAGTGCAAGGGAGCTCACAGCTAAAAAAAAAAAAAAGTGCCAACAAGAAGAGGGGCAGGGGGACAGGGGAGGAAAGGTTAGTGGAGTTCTGGCTGCGTACCAGAACAACATAGTTAGCTGTGTTAGTCAGAAGTCAAGTAGAAGGCAGGGCAGTTACACCTTATAAACTAACCTAAGTAAACAAACAAACAAACAAACAAACATTAAATATATATGTGTCCATACCCTGAAAAGGAACTTTGAATGAGATCCAGCATTGTTAGCAGCTGCAAAACATTTCCTTAGAACGGCAGAGAGGATGGACTTATGCCAGCAAGCTGATCTGGCCTGTTAGCTGAATGTTCAGACCCTAATATTATAGTAACAGCATAGCAAGTTCCTACCACATAATTTAAACTTACCAT
Source organism: Alligator sinensis (assembly GCF_000455745.1). Taxonomy (NCBI): domain Eukaryota; kingdom Metazoa; phylum Chordata; order Crocodylia; family Alligatoridae; genus Alligator; species Alligator sinensis. The sequence goes on from NW_005842604.1 coordinate 638,945, forward strand.
GACTATAGGATAGTGAAGTTAGTTAAAAATCTACTTCTGGGGCTTCTGAACATAAACTTCCAGTCTGCAGAGATCTGATGAAGACAGATACCCAGCATAAATTAGCCTTAGGTCATACTTCACTTTTAATGCAGGGGTTCTTCACCGACCAATAAACCCTTTAAAATCTGTGCTATACTAGTAAAATAGAACTTGTTAGAAACATACCTCTTTATGTTTTATTCATATATATAATTAGTCTGGTGTAAGCCCTGCATCTCTCTATCACACAACTTAACAGGAAAAATCTCTTAACATGAGTTTTTAAATAAACCTATCTGATACAAAATCATCTAGCAAAAGGGTATTAGAAAGGAGATCAAATTTTGACTTGGTAAGTTCACTTCCAGGCAAACATTCAATATTGGCATTACCTCAACTCCAAGACATGCATCTGTTTGCAAAAAAGCAATTCCCCTCTCCACCTCACGGAGTTGTCTATTATGCATATCAAAATACTGATACACATGTATTTGCTATTAGGGCTGAAGATGGACCCTTTTAGTTGCACTCACTCTGGCAACTGAGTCAACATGTGCAGTCCCTGCATTAAGCCTGCCGCTACCGAACTGAAGTTTTGCATCCTCTGGAGTACACATCCTAGAATATGAAGTACCAAAACACCCCCCAAAACAACAACAATAACAAAAAATTAACTGAAGTTTGAGGGACAAGAAAGCTGCCGGAAATCATTAACTTAATCAAGGTGAGTAAAAAGGTGAGGAAGCTCAGACTTCACCTCCCCAGAGCTGCTGCTACCCTTGTTCTCTAACCCACAAAAAACACTTCACTGGGATCAGTAAATAGTTACACTTTCAACTATAACCAAGAGCTCTAACAATAGTATTTCTACCAGTCAAGATCCTGGATTTCCGTAATTACTCACTGATGAAGAACCATGCGGTTTTTTTCTTCTTTTTTTCTTCCCTGCACAAGTTAATTATATTTTCATGCTGAAACCAGCCTGAGGCATCCTTTTAGCAGAATCTGTCAGCGATACTAAGTTATATATGTAACAGTTTGGGAATTTGAGCATTTAATAATGACCATATTTAGAACATATTTAATACAAACTAAGAGCCAAGTCATCTAATCCCTATTTCAGCCTTCCTGAACACTGAGAAGTGTGATTTCATGCAAGCAGACATCTTGTTAAAATATACCCAGCCTGCACAAAATATTTCAGTATGCCATATTACAAGATATGACGGCCAATTTATTTCTGATGTTCTCAACCAAAATTTCTTACACTGTAAGCTCTCTCTCTCATAGTAGTCTTAATTTTATAAACATCTTTAAAATGTAGGCCTCCCATATTCTTTCCCTTATTAAACTTCACACTGATTTCCCAAATTAACAAAACTTGGCTGATTAAATGAGGTGGTAAACTCAATGTCTTAAGGATAGAGACCTGAAAAAAAGGCACCTGAAAATTCTCTTGAAGATTTAAGGTATAGAAACAGTGATATATTACAGATTATTTGAAAAGGACTTAACTTTTTAGCTATTTAAATCTGCTGTAAAGAGGTTCTGTGTAGTGGATATGAAGGAAGACACTGAAGATTTCTGTTGAAGTTCCTTGTCCCATTGGTTTAAAACAGTCTCAGGCACTCAGGAGAGATGCAGGCTGTTTGTGTGGGACACTGTAATGGTAAACAGTCTTTTTAATCATTACCAGTCTACAGTATAATCACTGGGGAACATGTAGAGTATACAGGCAGAGGCAACCTATCTGACAAGTTATTGCTGTCCTTGAGGACACCTGCTTGATCCCCAGCATGGAAGTTTCTGACTTGCTATGAACTGTCAAAGGAGAAAACAAGCAGAGCAAGGGTTTTGGGGTTGGGTTATTTTTTTTTTGGCAGGGGTGGGGGTGGAGCTGGGACAGTAGGAGAGGGGAGAGGAGAGATTGCACTCAACTGATCTCCAAGTTGCTGTTGGGACTGCAAAATTACTTCCCTTGCTGAACAGCTTAATGCATAAGCAGAAAGTCTTCCCTACCTGTCCTAGAGCATGACTATTTTGCAGAACTTTGTGCTACTGCATTTACAGAAAGAGTTTGAGATCAAAGATTGAAAACAAGCAGTTTTGTCAATGCACTTTGCTGTCCAAGTTGGTTCTTACTCCAGCTTTTAAACTGTACACAACCTTGGATGCCTAATGTCACCAGATTCCCCTCTCCAATACTTTGCCTTGTCTTTTTAGATCACTGACTTTCTGAAGGAAAGAATGTCTATATATACATACAACGGCAAGCACAGTATGGCCCCAATCTTACTTGCTATGATAATACTATTTATAAAAATTCCTAAACCCAGTGGAGGAACTGCCACATGTTTTAAAAAAGTACCAGTAATGTCCTTGGCATCCCTGCCATGCTGTTGTTCCTATCATTGATGGATTACTGCATAAGCTTCAGTCTGATGCCCTGGTGCTTTAAGCAAGCAACTGGAGCCTAACTAAAGAGATTTTAATATAATCATTTATAATCTAGGATGCCCCTCTCCGACATCCTTTGTTAACAGTATAAACACCTGCACAGCACCCCTTGTGACTTTCAAATACACTGGGAAACAGTGTCCTGTAATTACACACAAGATTATAATTGGCTTAAAGAAAAGCCACATTCTATATTCTCGAGAGACCAACCCTTCTGCGTCATACTTCATTTCTACAATTCTTGTTCAGATCACAAGGCAACGCCACCATACTGTCACTTCAAAACGCTCAATTTGAAAGCACCACCTCAATTTCAGGCAAGCTGCAGAATTATATAGTATTGGCTTTACATAATAGTCTCATAACAAGGTTAGCCTGCTAGACTTATTCCCAACAAGATAAGTGCCTCAGATAAGGGCTAGAAACGTCCTGTCAATCACAAGCTTTGCTCCACCTTAATGTCCCTGCTTGCTCCCTTCAGACATTAGGAAACCACAGATTTGCTGACATCAGCTGGGAATTAAATCCTTCCTCTCCTGTTAGGTGATTGGCCCAGTCACAAAAATGACTAATTCACAACAAACTATGTCACTACCATATTGCAGCAGCACAGAACGCAAAGCCAGAAAATTACCTACAAAAGCCTGGCCTGGTCTAATGCCTAACAGCCTGAAGAAAAGCAATTTGAGACTCCAAGTTAGTTATGATAGTTATGAGTGACCTTGTCCAATAATACAATTCCACCCTCCACCCCTGTTCTTGACCTTGAATCACATATTTCCCCCCTCCCTTTCATTCTCTGTACGTGTATAAAAGATTAGTAATTTTGACTGAAAATATTGGTAGGACGGAGAGGTAATTATCAAAGCAAGGAACATTTCTTGAAACTAGCAATCTTGTTAAGGGGTTTAATCTGACAGTAGAGATTCCTTATGCCTGAAGAAGGGTGATTGGGACCGAAAGCTTGCAAAAAACTTTTTACCAACTACCCAAAGAACTTGCACTGCAACCTGTTAAGGAAATTTAATGCATTAAACATTTTTGTTTGCTTGTTTTGCATATGGTTTTGGAGCCCAATTTACTGCTGATGCAAAAAAGCAAGATGGATATGAGGAACTGGATATGATGGCACATCTCTAGGACACAACCCCAATCTGCACGGGGATTGAACTAACAGCCCCAAGTTCCCTCTTGCAAACTCCTGAAAAAGACTTAGGAATAAAAAGACTCCTCTTCCCTTCCTTCCCCTCCGTAAGAGAATCCATACCATATCTTAACCATGGGTTCAGAGCAAAAGATAAGGCCTTGGAAGTGTAAATTCTGTGAAAGCTGGCACAGGGCAGAAACAACCCATGGAACTCATAGTTCACTACTGAGTTTAGGTATTTTGTTATAAGGGGGTTGCTAGTCCCTGTACATGTACCAGAATTGACTGAGGTTGCCAACTCATGATTTTATCAGGAGTCTAATGGTATGTGTGGGTTTATTCTTAAACCTCTAGCTCCTGAAGTCAAATGAATATGGAGAGAATCACAGCTTTCATTTAAGCATGGCTCCTATCCCTCAGAGAGAAAAGCTTGAAAATGAGACTTAAGTATTTCTTAGCAGCCCAGAAGTCTGCTTTAAAAAGAACCCCAAATTATTACTTTCAATCTCATGATTTTTAAGCTAGATTTAAATGCTTGCTGTTGGCAACACTGTTAATGATTACTCAGAGGCCTAACCAAAATGAATGAGTTGGTGGAACTGTTCCACGTCTTACTCGGCAGGTGCATACATGAAATCACTGTCCCAAGAAGCAGGCTCAGCATTCTGCAAGTGCAGGGGAAAGGAGGAATGTTTTGTGTCGCAGCAGCAAAGCAACTAGCTGTTTAAGGAACATCACTGTTAAGCCCTCACTTCCCACACTGGTTACAAATACAGTTGTTGGTGCCTGTAAATTACCTGAAGAGCAAACTTTAAGATCCTTATTCTTACCAAGATGCACAGAAAGCAACGAATGGGTGAGAGAACAGATTAGGCAAGTATCAAATTAGCCATCATTCAGACAATGTGACAACTCTAGCAAAAATGCCCATCATCTTGGCAAAAGGAGCAAGACAGAGCTCAAATCCTACTTCATGCAACTGTATGGCCCCCATTTTTAATCTCAGTTTTAATACAATTTACTACTGCCCAGATCAATAAAATGCAGACAGCGGGCTTGCCCCTACTTTTAGTGTTTGAAGATGGTGTGGTTGAAGTAGCAGCAAAAGGCCATAGATACACTGTTCACTTATCTTCCACACATTTTCTAATTGTGGAAGGCTCAAGTACATTAATTTAAAGAGGATCGTTATGTCTTTGTTTCACTTTGGCCCAGTTTCAAACCCTGTCAGCATTCACTCTAAGGAGTGCCCTCAGCATCTAATAACATAATTTATCCCAAGATCAAGCTTAAAAAATAAATAAATCACATAAATCCTTCTGTGTGGGATTAAAGCTCTGAGAAAATACAGGTATCTAATATAGAAGCTGCACAACAGGCTGTATCATTCCCCAAGGGTCTTTGGCAAAGGCCTTTCAGTGCTAACAAGGCACTTGTTTATGAAATGCATTTTGCTACAACGGTTTTATATTTGGAGGGGGGGGGAGGGGGTTACTTTGGAAGTGCCCTCACTTACTCTGAAATCAGGCCTGATGAATTGGGAGTGCTTTTTTCAATACACACAACGTTTACATTGCCTTACAGTGCAACAAAACAAATTGCAGCCTCCCATCTCCCTAAAACAAAGAGATATGTACATCCAGACACCAGAAAAACAGAAATAGGGCAGGACAAACCTGAGTACTATAGGACATCCCTTCTTTTTGTTTCTATCCAAATAAAAGCTGATTTGTTCCCATAAGCTGCAAAGAGGCATGACACCTTTTTGACAGCAGCTATCCTTGAGTATTTCTTTTATGAGAATTCTCCAGCTTCTCCCCTCCCTCCTAGTCTCCATAAAAAATATGCAAGAACATCAGCTAAATTTAGGGACCACATGAAAACATCTTGAGACAGATCAGATGCTGTTATAGACTACTGTCTGGAGCTCCCAAGCATTATTGAACATGGTCCTTCTAATTCACTTATTACATTGGTGGGCTATTCGCATTAAGAAAAAAGGCCTCAGAAAAGGTTGGAAAGTCTTAATATTTCCCTTTTAACTACTGTCCTCTGATTATCTACAACCATATGAGGAGCAGAGGCATGGGATTTTTGTACGCTTTCCATGTTAGCTTATTATGAGTTTTGCTTTGTTTTAAAAGAAACACGCATTTATTTGAAAAATGTGAATATAAAAAAAGGTTTTTATCCTCTGACAGTATCATTCAGAAGTAGCTCCTGAACACTTTAATCTAAAGTGGGTAAGGGTGCCCAAAATAATTCCACTTTACCTTAGCAAGCTAGCAATGGTTCTGCTAAAATGGTTAAAGAGAAAATAACTGAATGACCTCTCAGTAACCTATACCTGTTAACAGATGGCTTCAAAGTAGACAACATCTAATTCAGTCATTTCAGCACATGCCTTTTTCAAACAATGTTTCCTGATTTTATAAGAACCAGTAAGTGTCTGAAAATATCAAGCAGCAGAGAACCTCAAGACTTCTCAGCTGGTCACCTTCTGACAACAGATTATTAAAAATAAGGTTGTCAGGAAAAAAGAAAAAAAGAAAATCAAAACTATTAGGCAAGTAACATGCATTTAAAAACACAAAAACAAACAAAGCCCAACAACTCTCTTGCTTTCTCTGAACAACTTGTTGGACTTTGTAAACCTAAAGCTTTGATTTCTCTCCCCCTTATAGAACAGGAAGTTAGTTTGGCAATTTTTTTCACTGACTGCTTCATAGTGCCATCCACTATTAGCAAATTGAAAATGTCACACTGGTTTTTATTTTAAAAGGAGTTAAATTACTCTTGCTTTCATGCAGAAATCTAATTTTACATGCAAGTTTGTCCTTTCTGAGTTAAACATGAAAGGGCTTTTAGGAAGGAAGGTTTAAAAAAAATAATAGGAGGAGCTATTTTAAACATCCAGACTGGTTATGTTAACACACCAGTTCTTTACTTCTTTTCTCCCACATGGTGTCTCAGCTGGCTACAACTGTCCTTGACTTCTGCATTCTGAGCAGAAAGATACCCACAGTACCATCCTCTGTCTTGTGCATTCATCTTGTCAAATAAAACAAATGTAAACAGCTTCGGGAAGAGTGGCTGTGTACAATACTGATGCAGCAATAAAAAAAATGCGTATAAAGTAGGCATCAAGGGAAAACTGAAAAGCAAACCTTTCCTTCTCATCTGCATGTGTAGTTTAAACGTCCAGCACAATACCCAGTCCAGTCAAACCGCAGTGGAATACAGCCCCGATAAAATCCCATACTTGCATGGTTAATCAGAAGGACTCTTACCTGCAAACTGCATTTTGTGACGCTCTGACTGCCTCTACCATGATTCTGGCAGCATGACACCCAGAAAGTCAGCACACGCTCTGTACTGTATACGTCTCCCTTGCTTGCTTTCTATTTTCTCCACCTCAGACGGGTTGGAATGCAGGAGAGCCAGAGCCAAAGCCAGTCAAACCCAAGCCTGTCTATTCAGTTGCTTGGCTTCAGTTAAACAAAAGCCGCCCTTTGCTTGCTCGCATTCTCTTTCAGTGAATGGGACGCGTGCAGTCTTCCCTGTGAATGCTACATAATCTACCAGAGACTAGTAGACACTTCATTTTCCTGTCCCAAAGGGAGGCGTGGTGGTAGAAGTGGTGGTAACACAGTGAGCGCACAGCAGTGGGGGTGAGAGGCTGGGGAGACTCCTCTATTAAAACAAAACTCATACTAAAACTAGTGATAGTCACTGACTGGAAGGGACCATCTCAAAATCCCAAATCAATTATACAAAAACTAAGAAAGGAGTGCTAAATGTGGGGGCTGCTATCATTATATAAACTGCCTAAAATATGAAAAGCTAGTTAAGAAAGTACAACCCCAGATCAGCCAGGTGAGCAAAAAAAGGCTTACTTCTCTCCTGCCTCTTTAAAGTGTCCATCATAAGATTTCATTTTATATTCATTTTAAGATACTGCTTCACTTAAACTGTTTCTACAGCTCCAGGATGTATATAATTTATTTAAAAAAAAAAGCCCTGAAGATGTATTCAAGGAAAAAATGCACATTTTATCTCTTTGGATCCTGAGTTGCAACTGCTTGTTATTCCTACTGTGATTTCTGGCTTTTGAAAGTGGAACAGATATTTGCCTGCTGCCTTTTTTGTTTAGCTTAAAACTGCAGAGAGGTAAATTTCTAGATATAGCATTATCCTGGAAAAAAGGATGAAAACTGCTCTTTAACATGCAGAAAAAGCAAAGGGGGAAAAACCCATACATTTTAATCCCTGCTGCTGCAATTCCTTTAATGCGTTATATTGCCACCACTGAGGACAGCATGTCAAGTTTGATCAGTTTAAAAATCCACGGTTTGATTCCCAGCAGATCCCACCTGCCAGTTGGGGCACCAGAGCAGAAGAGAATAGACAGGAGATGAACACAAAACTGCTTTGCCTGTTGCTGTAGTTCAATGAACAGCTGATAGCAAACAGACCACATGCTCCTTCCCACCTTCTGTAGTCTTCTTTCTGTCCTTTAAAAAAAAAAAGTTTAAACATTTCTATTTTCTTGCTGCTTTATTCATTTGCTAGTAACATGATCTCTTCCCTGTTCAGTTCTTCTCTCCTGCCACAGACCTCTTCCTTTTTCCCCTTCTTACTGTTACTTAGAACAGAAGCTTATCTGAAACTTCTCTTATGCAACAACCCCCACGCCCTCAATTTTATCCCAGTAGGAATGAGAGCTTTGATGACCCCACCCCCTGCTAAGGCTCACATGGGAAATCTTTAAGGAAGCCACAGGATAGTTCTTGGGAGATAAGCTTGCTGAATAGTGAGTTCAAACAAAGCTGTCTGCACAAATAAATATGGATAGAAAGTGATTACCACCCACACCTTTTATCCTTAAATGAAGTGAAAATTAAAGCCAATCACTATACTGAAAGAAGGGACAAGGGTGCATGTTAGTGCTAGTGCTGATCTGTGGGTTAAAAAATTGTCAATAATAACAGTTCAAAAAGTAAACAGCTCCCTAAACAGAGATCAGTTTGACCTGGCCCTCAGAAATGTGTAACTACTGGAATGGTGGGACTAACTAAGACCATGCGATCACCCTAACGGGAGGCTTAAAGCAACAGCAATTGATGAGCAGTTGTCATCTCTCTCAAAGAAAGAATAATTTAATAATTATATGGAATATGCGATCCCAAAGCACTTTACAAACAGTATCTTCTGCATCACAGAGAAGCAGCCATGTTTGGGGTTGAGGACAATGGCATCTTTTGTGCACAACACCATACACAACAGTTACGAAGGAAAAAATTAAGTCTTTGGGCACTGGGGAGAGCCTATATACTGCTATGCAAAGGGCATCGCATTTATGTAAAGAAGACTAGATTTTAAAATTTCACCCAGGTTACATTCCCATTTCTTATTTAACTTCTTTCAAGAATCCAGGCTCAGGCAACTAAAACTTCAGTTCCAGCTCAGAAAATAAGGTCATGATTTGGCTATTCTTTCAATGGAGGTAGTTTTCAGTAATCTGATAGGTTGGATCTGAGATAAATCTGCCTGTTTGTCATCCTCAAACTTGCCATACCTGCCACAAAGAAATCCAGATTCTTGAAATGCCAGTGGAGGCTGTCTTATTTCCTTGAAGTGGAATCAGATCTCCAAGTACTCAGTGAAGATCATGGATTGGAAGGGAGAGTTAAAAAAACCAACCAAACAAAAAAAACAAACAAACTGTACAGCTGCCTGGGAATTTTCCAAAACATCTATCCAATTCTACTGAGAAGACAGCAAGAATAAAATTGACTTCAATTGGACTTTATCATAAAAAGAGAATGAATCTTCTTTCAAAGATGAGCAAAAATAGAGGATATCAAGTTCTTGATACAAGTGAAAATACTACTTTAAAAACTTCTGTAGTGAAACTTCTAAACTCTGCTTCATATATTTTTTCCTATTCTAAAGTTACTTAACACAGTAGCAGCCATCAGCTCTGAACTGGCTTTTTTGGTTTATAACAGGCAGAGGTAGAAAGCATTCTTAAGTGATGGCTGATGTGGAAAGCAGGACCAAAAAGAGGGAGATCCTCTTTTATGTAGATTGCGATGTCCTCTATAAAGTTTATCAAAGAAAAGAACTGTAATGTAGGGCAACTTGGATATGGCATGTGTTGCCTTTTTGCTGAAATCACTATTGCCTCTCAACTCGCAGTCAACATACAAATGAGACTTTAAAAATGTGGAGAAAACAACATAATTCCTATATCTAGAACTAGCTTTCCATGTCACCACAGTCTGAACTGCACCCCAGTTTCCTGTAAAGATGCACCTTATTCAGGTCTGTTTATACATTCGTAACACAGCAGGAAGGGACATCCACAGAAAGGAATTTAAGTGCTAAAAAGTCTGTCAGCTGCTCAGTTTCAGTTTTCCATTACTGTTATTGATAACACCAGCTGCACTGCTAGTGACCACTTTATCATAAGTGCTGATTGCACTCTAGGACAGGGCTCAAAAATCCACTTACCCCTCAATAGTGGCTAACTGCCCCAGCTATTGATTTCCAGAAAATACATGCTTTCATTACATCAATTAAAGATTCTGCACCTTATAGCTGGGAAAGCAACCATCTAAATTTGAAAAATACAGGGTTGCCTTAAGTTTGCAGACAAATGGCTTCAGTACTACTGCTGCTACTGAAGGCTTTTTTCAAATCAGTGACAGTAACTAATACTTGTTCAGATCCACTGTTTCCATTCAGAGACCTATAGGAAGCAATTAAGTTGTCAAGAATTGTATCAATTTCACATTACTGAGGCTGTTCCCTAAGCAGTAAAGAAAAGGAATTAGAGCAGGGTGGATAAAAATAGGTCACTTTTATTTGGTTTTTAATTTTTTTTTAATGTTATTCACTGTTTTCTATCGTAATAGAAATGAAAAATTAAGAATGACTATTAATTATAGTCATATTAATCTAGGAAATGGCTTAAAATATGTACATAGTAAACCTTCCTAGTTTACAAAAAGATTTTTATCTGATTATCAGCATGTCTTAATTGTTACCAAGCAATGAAAATCAACATATTTTTACAACTGAAACAAGATTAAAATTGATTGTTAAAATAATCTGACTTCAATCAATTTATCCTGCACTAGAATTGAATGCAAAGGGGTGCAATAACTAGTACACGGAGGGAAGCATCAATAGAGACCACATCTCCTTGCAACAGCCAGAAGGTACAGGGAGATAAGAGTGGCAAAAGTCCTTTCTGCTTATAACCCTGAGAAGACCTTGACTAGGGAGTAAGATCCCAATCCCTTCCAGCAGTTAGAGGGTTTTGGGCTTCAAATGTAATAGATGTCTTGAGTCAAAGTAATTTGAAAAATTAAACCCCAAATAGGGTCCAACACCCTAAAAGCAAGTCTAGCTTCATCAGAGCCCCTCCTGTACTGCTCCAGATGGTAGCAGGAAGGTCAGGTTTCTCATCCAAGAGTTAATTCAAACTCTGTTGCAATGCTTTCTGTCTAGGTATCTGGTGTGCTGTTAGCAGACCACATGGTACACTGTTAAGTGCACTGTGGACAACAACAATATCATAATATATAGCATTTTGCTATTTATACACCTCATAAAGTGCCTAATGTTGCACTGATATACACTTCTGATATGGCTTTATTGTTCACGTTTATTCCATAATCCTATGGTGCCTCCCAAAGCATGAGAGAAAAAAAAAAATCATGACACAATGAAGTGTTTTGAGTGTGGCCCTTATTCTTCCTACAGCATTCCTGACAAAGCATGGCATGGAAAAACAACAACACTGGCTCTGTTTTGAATTGTTCAAACTTAGCATTCACCCACTTACTCAGAAATGTCACATGAAGTCTTGGCTCACTTAGAGCTTTCTTGTACATGTCACTCATACTAGGAACAGATATGTGCTCCAGTACTGGAATATATCCTCCAAACCTATCAAAGATATATGTTAAACCTGCCTTCTTGTTCCTGGTCACACAACAAGATGCCTTACCCAGCTAGCAAAGGTGAGGATTAGGTAGCTATAAAGTGGTCACTTCAGTTTGCAGAAATCTTGCTAGGCAATCAAAACTTCCTCTAGGACTAAGCGATAGGAATTTTCAGTGACCTGTATGGTCTGAACCTCATCTATACCCCGTGTAGACATGGGAGATCCCAGTCATGAAAGTGACTGTTCTTCAAGTGTAAACAGTTGCGCTACCATCTAAGATGGAAACAAAATTAATGCTTCCAGCCCTTATTGGGTAATATGCAGAGGTGAAATAGTCTCAAATATGCAGCAATAATCAGCCTGCGGCCAGAAGCACTTTATTGGACACCGAGTTGAATCTTAATGGATTCTAATCACCACTAGAACATAGAGTCCTGCTCATCTCCAAGGCTTCTTTTGGGAGTCAGGGATTTACATGCGAGACAGATGTGCCTGTTAGGAAAAGGTTTATGATGAGCTCCAATGGAGTTCAATAACTGACTTTCCCTCTGTGGCTTTATTATTTTACTTTTAAACAAATTATCTCTCTGCTCTGATGCTGGAACATTTTAGTCTGCTTTCCTGATATAATCAGAGCAAGCATAATTCCCTCCTCTCCCCTTGGTAACAAGTTATCAAAATACCCTGCACACACTGGAATAAGCTCAACTTAATACCTATGGCATTTAGTAATTAAGGACTTTTTATTTCTATCCAGCCATAAAGAAAAGTTGACTCATAGGAGGCCTGTCTCTGTCCAATGATATGTAAACAGCAGAAAATACCATAGGAAGCACTGAATACCGCTTCATTTATTTATTTATTTATTTATTTGTTTATTTTTTCTTACCTCCCAGAGGTGTTGTGAAGATTAATTAGTCTGTGTTTGTACAGCACTTCGAAGATCTAAAGTGCAATGTAAGTAAGCATTATTATTATTTGATAGTGAACACCTCTCCTGTGGTCCTATATGGAAAATCCAACCTGTTAACTTATGTGGATTTCTCTCCCTGTTGTATCTTGCTCAACAAATTCTGCCACCTTTTCCAACTCACTTAGATGGAACTCATTTCTAATGCAGAAAAGCCAGAGAGACTTAAGCACCTCTTTCTCTACATGTGATTTTTACCTCAAAGCCTTGGGGGAGGCAGAAACATAGCTATCTTATATGCTTACTCTTAAACTCACCCAAGTTTGCAAATGAAACGCAAGAAGCCAGGTTTAAAGTCTAGGAGTCAGATGACCATCTTTTCCTTTTAATGGTTTAGAGTTGCTTATTTATCCATGATATGGTACAATAGCATACAACTGAATGCAGCTATCTAACATTAACAGAAATACACAATCTAGTGAGAGGCAAGGATTTTTGGGGGTGCTATCTTTTATTGGCCCAACTGCATGGCTGGGATAGACTTAGACAAGCTTTCGAACAGACAGCAATACCCATCTATCCCAACCATGCAGTTGAACCAATAGAAGATAACACCTACAAAAATCCTTGTTGCTTGCATATTTCCTGAACCACCACAGTCACAGCATCACTCCAACACGTTCAGATAACTTACCAAGTATAACGCATGGTAAACTGATATAGGATCCTTAGAACATATTTTGGTCATTTGGACCAAAATATGGACACTTGGATTGTTGTTGCTAGGACCCCAATAAGTCACTAAATCTAATGAAAAAATGATTCAGTTGGTAATCCTAGTAAAAACATGGTGGCATGGACTTCAGCATAGGTTAGCTATCCAAGTAGGTAGCTAGAGTCCCAGAGGGGCATGTATGGCCACGGTGAACCTCCTGATGCAGCAGCTTCACTGCTGTTATAGCTGAGCCAGCTACATTAGAGCCAGCTCAGTATACTGCAATCACATGTCTAAATTGCAGTGTAAATGTACCCTAAGTTAAACAGGTGCAAAGCCCTGATATAAATGCAGTTAAGCCAGTTTAACCCATACCTGCATTATAGGTTATTAACATGAGGAAATGTCAGTAAGAGTTAAGAATATCTAGAGAGCTGAACTAATTTAACCAGAATACAAATTAAAACACATTTAACTCTTCCATGACAAGGCCCAAGATAAGGGAGAGGTCACTCTTGGGAGAAAGATATGTGCCATCACCTATTCAACTACTCGCTGTTAAAACTTCAAAAGTGTATAAAGTCAGGTAATGTAAGCAGGCTTCCGCTATAAGAACAAACAACATAAATACAGCAGTGTACCCACAAAATTCAACCACTCACCACAAATCTGTGCACAATTCAGAGCAATTCTCATAGGACCCGGGGAAAAAAAAGAAAGGGCAGGAGAAGGAAGATAAGATAAATCAAGATAAGCACTTTTGGATGAAACTGTAGTTTTGTTAGAAGACAGGCCAACAACTGGCCCAACAGGATCATGCAGCTACTCTCCCTTGACAGTCGGTACGTGGTGAGAGAGTTCCAAGACAAGCAGTTTCTGCCCTTATAACAAACTTTAAAATCTTTTGAAGGGATTTATTTTGAGGGGAAGAAGGGACTCTGGGGGGAGGAAATGCATTTCCAAGCAACCCTCCCCCCCAAGGATTATAGATTCTATGTCAGTATTACCACTAATCTCTGCTCTGCAGAGGTTTAAATTTTAAACAGATACGTTTGTTCCATACTGAAACTGGACATTTGGCATGTAAGAATTATAGCGGGGGGGGGAGAAGGCAGCCTTCAGCACGAAGACAATATCATCTAGCTTTATTTGAATTGTATGTGGGGAAAAAACAAAGAAGCTTAGCATTTTTATACATAGGAATAGATCCAGCTGCCAGAGGGGATGTCACAAAGGTCTAAGCATCATGTTTGAAATACCTAACCTCCCAGAAGCCACGCCAAACCAAGAGTAGCTGCATTTCAGTGGAGATATGTCTAGAGTTTGTTCTGCATTTTCAGATGAAAGATGCAAGGCAGATTTAATATTTATAGGAAAAAAAAAAAAATACTTAAATGACTTAAGTTTAGTTATAAACCAGTTCAAATATTCCTATCTAGTGATCACAGAATTAGGTGAGAGGGCATCGCTGCACTTGACTTTAACGCTCAGTCATCAGCTAGATGAAAAGTGTAGTCTGAACAGACCCATGTTCATGCCACGAAACTTACCGCAGAGTTTTTCAGTCTCAGCTTTAAGAAGGTTGTGTGCATCAGTGTCTCAGGCCACAACTGAAGTGCAATAGCAGAGCCATGTGGCTAAACTTGCACAATGCTCTCCTGCAGTATACATGGATCTAGCCAGTTCTTTGTCCATCTCTGATTATTAGGCTTTATCCTCACACGTGTGTTTAGTGCATTGCTTTCATCAAAATTTATATTACATCTTTCAAGTGATCTTTCAATCAAGGCTTACTACAATGTTTTGCATATAGGGCTATTATATATGCAACACTTAAAATATGTTACTTGTAATTCAGGGACCCAAGAAAGGAATGGTATCAATTCTTTTAGATTCTTAAGTCTGTGTCAGAATCTCACATACGCTTACATCTCAGGCAGAAATAAGGAAGTCAGCTGATCTAGTATGCTGAAGGTATTCTCCCTCTCCCTCCTTCCTCTCCAGTATCCCTTACACATGACATTATTGCAGAACCACAACTGAAGCTCTTATTTTTGCTGCCTGGAATAATCACAATAGTAGACCGGAGATGGACATGTTGCAACTGTCAACAAGAGCAAAAGACAACTCTATTAGGAAAACTCTTATCAAAGACAAATTCAAATCTGTGAGGTGCAGACATGGAGAGCTCTATGCTGCACCTTCTCTGCATTCACTTTCAAGTAGATATTCCCTGTATGCAAAGGGGAGTTGTGAGAAAGTCCTGTTCAACACACAGCCCTGTTACAAGGCATGGTATACCTGCTTCTTTAAAAGGGTTGTTCCTTTCCTAAGTATAACCTTTACTGAATATACACACAGACATAACTCTGACTGGTGCATTGCAGATTCCTTTGCTGACCAGGTCATAAACAGTACCCCCTCTATTAAGGAGAGGGTGTTTTCCAATCATGAAAAGTTCCATTCCTTTATTAGGCAAGCATTTAAAGACTAGTGCACAGGCAGGACCGCAACCAACTGGTGCACACACTGCAAATCATCTAAATCAGTCTTAAATGGTTTATCCCTCTGTCACAAAGTATTCCTCTCAACTACAACATACAAACAGTGAGGCTCAGCTTTGAATGTTATTAGCAAACATAATATTATAAGTCAGAAATAGCAGTTACTGAAATAATCCTAGACATCTTTTCGGTTAACTACTGGTCTCTTTTGCCAAGTTTTTACCTGAAGGAGGAGCACAGATTGTTTGTTTCCTTGGTGCAATCATCTCCCAGCTAGAAGCACTCAGCAACCACTCACAGAAACTGATGTAGGAAGCATATTCCAAGCAGCAGTGAAACTAAATATTACTTAACTAATATTCTTCTGTTGCTCTCCACATTTCTAAGCCCCTGGACAGACCCTTTTAAACAGTGTTGAGGCAGGAATTCTCTTTGGCTGACTAGTCACCTGATAGCAACGCAGTGTGGATCTGGCACCAACACAGACTGGTTTCATTTTTACCTCTTCTCCCCTTACATGCTACATCAGGTAAAAATGAAATTTTCACTGTAAAGAGTTCCACCCCAGGAGGCAAAGACAGAAAGCACTCGCTCACCAAAGGATAATTAAATCCATCAACTATATATTGGAACTATAGGAGACAAAGAGTTGAAGTCCAAATGAAAATTTCCCCTTCCATAGATTTCATAAGTTTGGCTTAACTGAATTCTCTCTAGGGGCTGAGAACAAAGTGCAATATTTTTAACTCCCGAGTGTTGAGGGAAATGCTATAGTCACATTTTTAGGAACTTAAAATTAATCTAGTTTTCAGAGGACTCAATCCTTCTGCTGGAGTTACTAAGTGCTGTGAGTAGGTGCTCAGCTCCTTTGAAACTCAGACTTCTTTCCAAACCTTACTTAAGATACCCAAATTTTCAAACTTGGGTCAGGCATATGTGCTAAAATTAGATAACCAGAGTTAATAACACAACACAAATTAGACTTTTGGTTTGGGTACAGCGTTTAGTTTAGCCACAGGTCTCTTCCCCACTCCCAAACTATAGAACATAGGTAAGGATATTTGGCTAATGACTAAGAGTGCTGAGAAGCATATTTGGACCACATGTATATTGCAATACAATTAGAGATCAGCAATTATGACTACAAAGCACCGTCTGCCAAGATGTCATGCAAGACATTTTGCACTAAATAAATCCACAACAGCTGCAAACTTCCCACCAGCCACCCACCTGCCAATTTTACCTTCTTGAATCTGTACCTGTGCTGTTTTTCCCTCCCACGAGAGAGTTCACTAGGTTTCCTGCACACCTGCTCTTGTTCTTACTGCATGGATGAGAGCACACAGAGGGAGATCATTCACTGAGGGCAGCAGAAAGGGCTGAAGCACTGTCTTTGGAGCTGCATGGGGGGAAGGGGCCTGTCACAAACACAACTCCTTAATCTCAAAGGAATGGAGGCCAACACTCCTGTACAAATTAGAAGCAACACACACGGGGCAAAATAAATTATTTTTATTTATACTATGGTGACATCTAGAAGGGGTGGTTAGGACCCTACTGTGCAAAGTAGTGGAGACAGACAAACAGACCAGCCCTGTCCCTAAAAAAATGACACATTATGTAAAACAAACAGGTGGATGACAAATCAGCATGTGCATAACGAGACAGAACAAACAGTAGCCCTCAAGTGTACCAGTATCAGCATATATGTACATCTCTTGATTGTAGGCATCAGAAGCAAAGTTTACAAAGGGATTTGGAGAACAGTGATACTGCTATGATTGTATTAGGATCATTTCCCAAGGGTGAAAATTTTACTAGTGTGACAGAAAAGTCTGGCAGCGGTGGCAAAGCAGAGATGGGAACTGGCAGCTCAGTAAAAGGACTTCGTAGTTTGACAGGGCTAGGACATAGATGGCCTTAAAATTCAAGTCACGGGCTGAAGGGAAATGAAATCTAGGAAGGGAATTCATCATGATGAGCCAGGAAGCAGGCTAGTATGTGGTGCTGCTAAGCTTTCTAGAAATGGCACTCTCAGCCCTGCATGCCTCAAACTGGCCTCCTCCAATGCAGTATTTCAGTCCCTGACACATGTCTATGCCCAAAGCTTCCTCAACTAGCAACACTGAATGAGAATTTCCCCTCCTGGGAGAATGAAGCCTCCTTGTCTCTAGTCCCCATTTCTAGTACATAGCAGAGCTTCTTGACAGTCCAGGAGCTCCTGATGAGCGCTGGCCATTCCCTGCTCCCATCATCTCCCAACAAAATGACTGTTTTACTCAGGTAGTTAATTGTTTGAATTGTATTGCCATTGAGGAACACTTGAATGATTTCAGATGAGTAATGCTGATCCATGCCTTTCCCTGACTTCAGTGTGATAAAGGTACGTCTACACTGTATACTGCAGTGTATCATAAAGTTATCTGAGAAGCAAGGTGAACAGGCTCATGCAGAGATCCATGCTGCTGCAGCTAGACTGCTTCCAAAATCTGCACTAGATTTAACTGTGGTAGCTCAGGTACCTGTACATTACATTGCAATCTGCAGTGTAGACATGCTTAAAGCTCATGACATGCTTCATGCTTTGCTGGGTAGGAACAAATTTAGGTGCATTGTCAATAATACCAATTACAGTAGTACCTAGGCACTGAAATCTAGTGCAGTGTTTCTCAGCTGGGATGCCATGAGATCCTTTGAAGGATGCCATGGTGCTCAGCCTCTGAGAGAGGAAGTAAGCGCTGGCCTGGCACCTCCTGGCCTGCCCCAGTACCTTGGCACCATTCCCTGCAGCCCCTCCCACCAGCCCCTGAAGCATGGGAGGAGCAGAGGAACAAACTGCTGAAAAATGAAGTGCCTGTCCTCCCGCAGTCCCTCTGCTGACCTCCTCTGAACACCAAAAGGCACTCCCTGCTGTGGCTGGGCGGGCTGATGCAAAGCTGTGCTTTTTCAAGAGTAGAAACTGCTCCTCTCTCACTGCAAGGATAGCTGCCTACTCTGGGTGTCTAATGACCCATCCCTAAACTCCTCAATCTGTTGCCTAGCAGTCCTGCCAGCACCAAGCATGGTACATCATCTCCTGCCATGCTTTCACGAGTGCCCTTCCATTGCTACCCACCCTGCCTTTTAAAGGTGCCATGGGATGTGAGAAGATAAGTGCTATAAGAAAAAATTACTCTTTAAATGAGGTGCCATTAAATTCTGAAAAGTTATCCAGGGGTGCCTTGGGTCTTAAAAGGTTGAGAACTGATCTAAGACAGTCCACACTCTAAACAGCCTCCAAGATAAAAAGGCAAAAGATACGAAAGAAAATCAGGCATAGAACAGAAGCCATTTGGCCATAACAACTCAGAGGCAGAACTGGGAATAGAATTCATGCCTCCCATGTCCCAGACCATGCCCTATCCATGGCCCACAACTCTCACATATTTTAAAGGTCTTACTAATCAGCATCCATAATTCAGAGACGTTCCAGTGCGTAAATCAGAGGCCTCTGCTGGATAATCTAGGTTCAACATGGCATATGGTATTCAGGGCCTCAAGTATAATTAAATGCCTTAATGTAAAGTAATGTAACACCACAGACAAACTTTTACGCAAAGAAAATTTTAAAAGGTTACAGTCACTAGAGGAACAAAGAAACAGCAGCTCTGGTACTCAAGCAAGCATGCTAGCTTTACTTGAAGCAATCAGATCAGTAAAGCAGCAACAGGCAAGCCAGTATCAATGGTGGGAGGGAGAGGTAGAGGGAGATTCCACTATTTAACCAATTGAACAGACCAGAATCTGCATTCAAATCCTACTAAATACAGGAGCATTCACCCTGTAAATCTGAATCAGAGGTTTTAGTTTGGACTCATCTGTATTGCCAATATTGATCCTATGCAATTGAAAGCAAGCTTAAGTCACTATTTCATGGATGCTTTAAATCAGGGGGAACAAAAAATCCTTCTCCAGTCCCCATATGACTAATTAAACTGCAGTTTCTGCAACCACAAATTTTTGAAATGCCACAAACTCGCTTATTCTTCCTTGTTCCTCTATATTTAGTGTGTACATCAGCATATAAACTATCCCAGCTGAGTAGCTTTTAGGGTAACTAAAGAGACAAAGTTGCATTAAATTAGGCATGTTTTAGACTCAATAGACCAGAATCCTTTTTATTTGCTAGAATTGTTTTAAATAGAGCCTTGAAGCAGTCTCATTTACAACAGCTAGAAAGGCAAATGGTGATCAAACTGGCACCTGCCATTTAAAAAAAATTGTAAATAGAAACTGAAAAGTGGTGTATTAAGATAACCATATCACATGCGGGCACCTGTTTAGAACAACAGGTGAAATGTGCAGGAGGAATAGTGGATAATTTTTTTAAATCACTCAAGTAATTTATAAGCCCCGGTTTTAAAAAAGGCCTAAACACTTTGTAGCCTATGTGCTAGCACAGCACTTCCCCCTATGCTATTTAGCTTTGCTGAGAACAGGACTCAACAACTTCCAAACACTTTTTCCTTAAACTGCTGGCTTGCCCATGCCCTAAAAACACTTTTTAATCTGAAACTAGTAGCAGGCTTCTCCATTTCACTCCATTCTAGGATAGCAAAAGCTGAGGAGCCTGGCAAAAACTAAGCAAGGTCTGTGTGGCAAGGCAGACAGAGATGCACGCAGCCAATGGTGTGGCTTTTAATCCTGCTCCCCACAAGGAACTGTCTCACCTTTATTACAGCCCCCCTAGTACAGCCCGTCTAGTAGGTGCAGAGGTCTGTATTCACTTCATAGTGGGCACAGAACCTATTCTCACCTGCCCTACCTCTTACCAGTAAGAACTGCTACATCCTGAATGCTAGAAAAAAACAGCAAATTTTTATATAAAAGCTAAGGAAAAATAAGGTTAATTGCGTCAACAGGTCAAATAATTTTTAGTTCCTCTAGCACAGCTCCCTACCTCTCTTTTCTAGCACTGAATCTCTAAATGCATTTTCCTCTTTTGCATCAATTATAGCTTTTCTAAGCATAAGGGTATCTTGGGAATCAACTTTGTTTTACCTTCCTTCCAATTAGATTTTAGAGACAGACTGTGTTGTTACTAATTATATGTTCTCCCTGGTATGGTAATTCTTTCCTGATAACTGAAGCCCTAATCAAGGGGGAATTCTGCCTCTTTGGTTCCTACACCTTGTAATGCAGTTCAAAAGATCTCGGGAGGGAGGAAAAATCCTTATCAAATCTTCAAAGATACACACAAAATGACGCATCTAAACCAGTGGTGCTCAACCTTCTGGCCTCATGAGCCAGATGAGTGGGGCAGGGCCAGTCCATTGGCTGGGTTTAGCCCTGCCCCAAGAGAAGGCCGTAGGGCAGGGGCAGGCAATTATTTTAGGAAGAGGGCAGCTTACTAAGTTTCAGCAAGCCATCGAGGGCCACATGATAGGCAGCCCAGGACAGATTAATATTAATTTTTTAAATTTTTTAGGGCCCCCACGGGCCGGATAGAATGGCCCCTGGGCCACATTTTGCCCACCCCTGCCATAGGGCCTGGCACTGCCCCCTCCCTGCTTTGAGTGCTGGTTTTGGGACCTGGCACCAACCTCTCCCACCTCCATGCAACAGGACTGGTCCCTGGGGGCCTGGTACATATCCCTCCTGGCCCCGCATAGTATGGTGGGCCTTAGGACCCAACACCAACCCCTCCCAGCTCCCCACAAACTAGGATTGGGCTCTGGGGTCCAGCACTGCCCCTATGTGCTGGGATCAGGATCAGGCAACCAGACTCCATTTCCTGGCAGCCCCAGCACTGGCAGCTCCACAAGAGAGAGAGTACTATTGCCATTCATTAACTTTTATAACAGAACTAGCCAAAAATCCTCATTGTTAAATAATAACTTCAGAAATCATGATAAACCATAATGCCTGCTGTTGCTTTGTTAAGCATACACTAATGCTAGGACAAGTTAGTTTTGCATACCAATTTCTCTGCTGAATATTTTATCTTCCCCTGTTGTGCTTTTCAACTTTTGGTGTCCATTCCAAAGCTATTTTGGTCCAGCTGTTATCTGTGCTGCTGGTGATATGTTCTGCCTGCTGCCATCTGCTTCTCTTTTTCTTTACACGATTGTAAAGAATGCTTTCCTTCGTTGGTTTGCCCTCTGGCTCAATGTCTTGTCCAAAAAAATATTCTTCTTCTCTCTGTATCATCCCATTCCAACCTTTTTCAATCAGTGGCAATTTGTGATCACTGACACACCACATCTTTAGTTCAGAAGAAATTGTCTGTACTGTGGAGCTATCAAAGATTGTAGTTTTCTCACTTTATCATTTCCCCCTCTTTCTTTGAATTTTTTCCACTTCCCTCCCACTCTATCTACTCACATCTTCTTGGATACAAAGGAAGGTGGGGGCCATCAAATTCTTCACAATAGCTGTATACTCTATAGGTGTGTCTACATGTGCTATTAAGGCAAAGTAATAAATGCTTTAAAAGATGTTACACATGCATATAAGATTGTAGTAAACACTATATACAATATAAGAGTAGCATGTGAGTATAACATTTTATATTTATGCTTGGCAGAATTCAATTTTTTATTTTTTACAATCTCAATGGCTAAAATCTACGTTTATTTTTAAGCATTTATAGATTTTTTTATTGATTTGAATTTTCAAGATTGCACAGAATTTACAGGTGTGGGGGCAGACAATTTAGTATGTCAGTATACTGTTAAAAGCTTTATAAAAATCACGTTAAAATATGTAAAAGTAAATATCCATAAATCAATAAAGCATACCCTCTTTAAAATATTCTGTTAATTCACCAGGAAAGAAATGGGCAGACAGGGACTGCAAGAGGAGGGAAGCGGCACTCTGGAGCTCTGGGAACACGGGGAGGCAGCAACTGCCCAGCCTAGGGCGGGAAGCAGCTCCCTGAAGCACTTTAAGGGGTGAGCCCCTCCTGGTAGGCACCAGTGGAGGGGCAGCCTGGTTCCTTGACAGCTACTGGACAGCTATAGCCTCCTTGACAGCTTCCTTGACAGCTATAGCCTCCTTGCCTTGTGGGAAGCACAGGGGCAGTGGCTGGGCCCCTGGGGCACCTCCTGTCCTGGTCATGCGACTTCTCCCTGTGTTCCCAGAGCTCCTACCCAACCCAACCCCTGTGTGCTCAGGGCAAGGTGCGTGGGGGTGCCTCTGGGGCCCACCCACTGCTTCCATACTACCCAGAGGAGCAGGAGGCTGTGGCCGTTAAGGGGCCAGGCCACCCCTCCATTGGTGCCCACCAGACAGGGCTCACCCCTTAAAGGGTCACGGGGTACAAGGAGCTGCTTCTCACCCTGGGCTGGGCGGCTGCTGCCTCTTCCCATGTTTCCAGAACTCCTGCCCAGCCTGGCCCCTGTGCAATTGGGGCATGGACCAAACTCCTGCCAAGCCCAGCTCAGCCCAGCCCCTGCATGATCAGGGTAAGGGCCAATCTCAATCATGCAGGGGCTGGTCTGGACTAACCAGGAGTTTGTTACCTGATCCCCAGTTGGGACCTGGGCAGAGCAAGTGGTTAGCAGCACCAGGCTCCTGGCTGCCAAGAGCTCTGCCCCTCCTACCCCCTCTCCCAGCACAGACCTACCAGCACAACCCCCAGCTCCTGCGGCAGGGACCCAAGCTGCCGTGAGAGAGCAGTATGCAGGCAGTGCAGCCAGGGCTCCCCCCCAACCCTGCCTGCAGCAGCTGCCATGCATGTGTGTATGCATCGCCCCCTATCAGAGACTTCCTTACTCCTGTCCCAGGTTTTGGGGGTTTGCTTTTTTTTAACATCTTTCTATAAATGTTGATTATTACTGATGGAAGTATTTTCCATGATCTGTGAGAGATGGGTGAAATTGATGTTTATCTATGTTTCCCAATACAAATGGAATCCCACCAAGCTTATTTCTATTGTAACACATTCACAAAAAGGCAGTCAGCCATACTCACTTTGGCACCTCCAGACTTTCTATGATTTTAATGGTTGACTATAACTTTCTTTCAATGTTTATTGTATGTAGTTCACTTTTTTGATTGTAAAACAAAGCAATGATTTTAACGACCATTTGAAAAAACTTCCATTTGTTAATCAAACTAACGCATGTAGTTTATTCCTATAAATTCTATCATCTACCCTGCTAGAGTCTCCAAACTTCAAAATGGAAGAAATCAGATATCTCTTTCCAACATGAAAACCTGTGGTAGTTCTTCACAAATATAGCCTAACAAACTATTATAATTGCAAGCTGCTAATTAGCCATCTTTTAGCACAATTTCTGACTGCCATATCTGACTGCCAAGACATGCTCTTTCATAAGTAGTCAAAGGAAAGACTATATTGCTATTGATGCCTTGGAAGGGAGGCAGCAATAGCAGTAGCACTACTGGGAAGGGTCAGAGCATCTCTCTTCCTTCCCATCTCCTTTGGCTGCTTTAGAAGGGAGAAAAATCCTGGGAAAGAGGACAAAAGCTAACATTGAGGAAATCACAGCTGTACCACTTTTTTTGTTTTCACTTGTGCCCTTTGCTTCTTTTTCCTGACATTCACATTCAAATCTGTATGATTGTAGTCAACAATGACAGAGCTCTTGGCTATATAGCTCACTGGAGTGGAAGCTGCAACCAGAGCAAACAGTTGTGATACTCTCCAATCAGTTTAAAATACAAAAGCCAAGGAACTTTAAAGAGGCTTAACCAACATAAAACAAAACCAAGCAACAGCTCTAATGAACAGCATGAATCATTTAAAACTGTCTGTAAAACATGCAGCACTATTGACCATGGATTCATGGTTATAAATCCCAGCACTGTTTAGTAACCTCACAAATGCAGTTACAAACCTCAGTGTTTTGCAGCAACACCACCCGTACTAGTACTGAACAATTGCCTTACTGATGTTCCGATAAATCTAAGCACTCAGAAGTCACTTTCTTGTCATACAATTATAAAAAGTGCCACTGCCTTATGACATCCACCAATATTTAGCTGAAATGCTATTGATTTGAGTAAGCTGACTACAGTAATGCTAGATAGGAAGTGATTTTTTTTAACATGGACCAATACATCTATAAATTAGTGCACTCTTTTTAAAAATAAAAAAAGACGGAAAACTTACCGAGCTTAGTGGCTCCCTCTGGTGGATACTCAGGAAACTGACCCTCGGAAGGGACGCTTACTGTACGTCGAAGGCACCGCCCTTTTGCAGCTTCTACCTGCTGATCCTGTACCCCCTCGACAGACACCTACATAAAAGGACATACACAGTTTTAATTAGTTAGCTCTGCTACAGTTCTTTTAATTCCCAGTCTTGATGAGCCTAATTTTTCATTGACCTAGAACTATCATTCAGACAGGGACCAGCTGACCAGACTCTACCACAACGTTCTTCTAGAGAAGCTACCTTACTGAGGAGTGCAAATTTATGATAAAAGAAATGAGCAATCAGGAAATGCAAGCATACAAAAGGATCCATGTACAGCACACCGATCATATGCAGATGTGCATGCAGCAGTGCCAGAAAAGGCACCAAGCAACAACAACAAAAAAACCAACCCATGTGACTTCAAAGTAGTCTTGAACCTGGAAACTGGCTTCCCCATGACAGAGGACCAAGATCCATTGGCCTGCAGTACTATTTAGTACTTTCCACACAAAGTCAGGCAGAGGTTGCTAACTAGATCATTACACCCAAGACAGAGAGTACAAAAGCATTTTTCAGGCTCAGCACGGAACATTTTAACAATTATTAGCCATAGTCAGCATTCTCTGGCATATTTTGGAAGTATGACTCTGCTTTAAAAGCGCACAGATTACAACCCTCTCCGTGATGACATGGATAAATTCCATCTAGAGTTTGGCAGAGAGAGGGATTCGGCTGGGTATGCTTGTCATATCAGAGAAGTAGATTTAATATAAGGTTTTGGAATTACACTCTTCGCAAGAGTGGGCTGCACACAGAGAACGAAGAATAGGATAAAGCTTTTATTGAAGAAACCAGTCCTATTTTCTCCCCTCTAAAGACTAAAGAAATGGCTATCCAAATAAATTGCCACAATATAAGCTAGAGTAGGAAGTTACAGGGAGCTAGCTTTCCGCGTTAACTGCCCACGGGCAATCCATTTATCCTGCAGGCAGTATAGGACAGGCTGCCCCTCAATGACAACAGGGTAACCTTACCCTGTGGCACATGCTAGGTTAAGCACACACTTGGGAAGTTAAAGCAGAATAGCTAATGCATTGTAAACTCCACTCCCCTCCCCCCAGTTTACCTTGTGTTAACTTGCTCATGTAGCCCTACCCTGAGGAAAGCTGACCCATCTGTTTGAAATGTTGAGTACAGGAGACCTTATTATTTTTTTGAAATTCTGGCAGCAAGAAGCTTTTTGCTAGGTACTTGCATTTGGCCCCACAGGGGCCGGTTTTACTTGAAACACCTGGCTGGGCTGACTAAATTTTGCCAGACATGCTTGTGCTGGAACAAACTGATAAATTGAGCAACAAATCACCAGAGCTATAGGGTATTGACAAAAGCCCTGAAAGAGCCTAGGAATGAAGTGGCTGCACCACTAATAAAGACATACAGTCTTTGATATCAACTGTAACAGTGCATTGGAGACAAGATTCCAGGCTAGGATGGACCAATTTTTCCTGATTCAGTATGGCATACAAAGGGAAAGAGAAACTTTTGGTTGAAAAAAAGTATTACTGGTGTGAAGGAAACATGGAAATGCCTGTAATGAATATGATGAATATTATATATTACATCTGCCTGTCTCTTATAATTCTTTACCATATGATTATTGTTGGTTCATTCACGAATGGGTTAGTCTGCACGCCAACAAGAGAGGGAACAGGTAGGACAGATGCAGAGAATCAACTGCTTGGAAGTCTTATTGCTGACCCTTTTGCTCTCCCTTCCATGGGCTATATTAGTGATGTTAAAGATCTGCCCCACAGAGCCGTGTTATCTAGCCGATGGGGTGGCCCACAGGGCCAGATATTTGGTGGTGGGGCAAGTGGCAGCAGCATTAATTGCTGTGGCTCTTGGAATTGCAGCAGCCGCTGTCATTCACCTTCAAATTTCTGACCCCCAGGCAGTCCCATGGACTGGATCTGGAGCAAGGATCTGCCCCCGGAACAGAAGTTTGGTGATGAGATGAGCAGCGTCTGCCAAGGCTCCTAGAGCTGCAGTGATTAGCGTTGTTGCCTGTGGCTCACCACCACATTTCCAGCCCCACTGATAGAGCCACAGGCCAGATAATACGGCCCCATGGACCAGCCCTGTAATACTCATCACACCCTGTGGGCCAGAAGATTTTGACACCCCTGGGTTATATAATAATCCTGTTTAGTTTGAAGAGCCAGAGGGAAACAAAACAGCTGAAAGAACTGCCTCTGACGACAGGGGGAGAAACAAAGAACTTCAGGGAAGCAGAATGAATCCCAGTTCTCAAAACAGGCCTCACACTAAGCTTTAGAAAAGAAATGTGCTCAGACTTTTCTCTTAATTATCTTTTACTCTTTTGTTTTATGTATACTTGCTGCCAGGGAGATTCAATACTTTGTATGGAAAAGGAGTTTTACCATACTGTAGTTGCATACTGGCCACAGCTCCCAAAAGGAAAACATGTAGGACTGTAACCTGGTTAGGTTTGCTGAGAAACCATACTTGGTAAATAGGGGTTATATGCCAAACCCAGCCAGAATGATAAAATTTCAGGACTTCACCTAAAGTGACGTAAATGTCCTGTCACTTGGAGGGGTGCACTTGAGTCAAAGGCGCAGCACCTAGTTCTGAACCGTGACAGCTCGGTCCTCATCTGAGAGTAATTTCCTATTATAGCTAGACTGCTACCGACTCATGGTTGCTTACGCTTTTCTATTATAACCCATTATTTTTTACTGCTTCTGCATTTCCCAAAGATTTGCTGATTGTGAAGAAAATTTCCCCATCTAATGTCTCACTCAAGTTTGAGAAAACATTTGAAGTGTTATTGAGTACAAGGGGAAAAAAACCAAAATGATATAATGCAAAAGCTTGCGAGCTTGGATAAGAACTCTGCAGATTAAATGACTGTGGGTAGAAAGCTGAAGTTTAGCACGTCAATAGCCCCTTTTCATAGATAACCAAGTGCTCTAGTGAAAACTGGTCGAGGTTTGGCAAAATTACAAAACTTTTGAAAAATATGCATATTTCAGCCATGCACAGCAATTTTCATTGAACAACAGCGGCATTATGAACAATCTACAACATTTTGAACAAAGGTCCATATACACGTGCTAATTTCACTTGTATATTTGATATGCATGTCTCGGGGTGGGCACTGAGGAAGAGCTTTCAGGAGTCTTGTCCTATTCAATGAGATCTAATGAGCAGATTGTCTTTCACTGCAGAAAGCTCTGAGTGCCTATAGCGCACATTTTCCCATAACCTTGAAAATGTCATATATCCAGCACATGAAGGTTTCAATGGTGCAAGGTATCTACACTCACAGGTGTGATAAGGAGGGTTAGTGTCCTGGGCAAATCCAGCAGGAGAGCTGAGTGGGGAGGAGTAGGGAGAGTACTGAAAGGGTATAGGTGCCAAAGGGTAGGAGGGGAGGAGGGGAATCACGTATGCGCACAGGAGTCTTACCTGTGCTGGGAACTGAAAAATAGACCCCGGCTGCTGCAGTCATTGCCGCATGGTCTGTTTACTCCAGCTGTTATTACCTATGCAATATTAAGTATTCTCTTAAGGTCAATTTTTAAAATGCAGTTTGTTGTCATGCTTATCTGTGGTCTCCTCAAACACCACTCATTTTTCTAAACAAGTTTCCTATCTTTCTCATGGATATTCTGTTAAACCTATTTTGTTTGCTGGTGGGTTTTTAAAGCAGTCAATTTGCAGAATGAGGTTCATATGAGAAAGTATTAGGAAGCCAAGCAGACACTATTTTTTTTTGGTTTATGTTACACTCATTCAATCAAGTTTACAAATTAGATTTGCAGTTTTCATTTGGAGACTCCATTTAGGCATGTTTCCTACTGAATGCTCTTTAATTTCTTTTTATTAATCTCTCCCTCTGCCGGTTTTTTAGATCACTCTCACAGAATACTGCATGCAAGATCACCTAAGTATTCTCCATCTTTTTCTACTTAAACTCATCCTCAAGGTGCTCCTCTGTGGTCAGTATTTTTCCAACCAAAATAACATCTGCATATAAGTTTTAGTTCTCTGGCCAATATAGTTCCTTTGTGGGGAAGCTTCCTAAGAATAGATTGCTAATTACCCTGAGAAATGGATATGGTTCCTTTTCACTAAATGACTCCTGTACCCCCTTGGCCTATTCTGATATCAGATTCTATTGTCTGATAACTATTTTAACCTTTACAGGACTAAAACTGTAAGTATCAGCTGAAACTGACTCTGATATCAATTTAAGCTGATACTCTTACACATTCTGCCAGTGTTTCCCAAACTGGCTTACTAACAAAGTTCTACATGGCACACAATAGAAAGGAGGGGGAAAGCAAAAGCAAGAAATATAAAGGAAGGAAAAGAATGGGTGGGGGGAGAAACCAACTCTACAGACTTTTAGTTTGTTGGAAGGGTCAAACTGGTGTTGTAGTAACATGAATTAGGGGTGTGCGAAACAGGCCGTATTCAAATCGGATTCGGTCCAAATTGGGGACAGATTAGTTGATTCTGATCACTGTCCCTGATTTGACTGGGCCAAATCCAAACCAGAAGATTCAATGCTGATTTGCAGAATCAGCAATTCGGGCATAGACACAGCTTTAAATGTTTTTTCTACATACCTCAAGGTACCAGGTGTGGCTCGTGAATGCTTAGATGCTGGGGTGGAAAAAGTGTCTTACAGGAGTGCGCAGGGGACCCCTGCATGCTCAGCGGTGAACCTGGAAGTGGACCAGTAGTTCCAGTTCACTTCCGGGTTGGGTGTGCCAAGGGGCCCCCCACACCCCCTGGCTCAATGATTGGCTATGGGGGGACCCCACATGCCCCCCCAGACCTGGGAGGCACCAATCGCTGAGCCAGGGAGGCGGGGGGGGGGGGGGGGCGGGATGCCCCCGCACACTCCCCGGTGGACCTGGAAGTGGACCAGAAGTGCTTCCAGGTCTGTTGTTGAGCGCCCTGTGGAGTCCTTCGTGCTCCTGTGGGATGCTCCATTTGCCTCAGCATCGCAGCATTCATGAGCCACCTGCTACCTTAAATAGGTATGTAGAAAACACATTTAAAGCTGTGTCTATGTCTGAATCTTTTCAAATCTCTCCGAATCGATTTGGAGGGTTCCAATTCGATTCGGAGAAATTAAATGGTCTCCTGATTCTATTCGGATTCAGAGATTCGGCCACTGAATCAGGCCGAATCGAATCAGGGACCAAAGCTTTGCACAGCCCTAACGCAAATTGTACTTTTAAATATCCATAATGCAGAATTGTACGGGTGTGCAGCAATGTAAGAAAATTAAGAAATGGTAGAGGTGCACCAATACAAGGAAAATTGACTGTATTGGCAATGGGCTTTTTTTGGCTGATGTGGCTGATAATGCAACCGATAAGTGCCCTGTTCATGCACACACCTGCAGCACAGCATGCAGGCAGCCAGGAGCACATCCTGACAGTGTGGCGAGCAGCTGGGTATGGCTGGTAGGTTTGCTATGAGGAAAAGGGGAATGGGGGGGCAGATCAAGGCTACCGCGGTGAGGGAGGGAGTGGGGCAGGGCCTGGGTCAGGCACTGCACAGCTGGGGCAGAGCAGGGGGCAGAACTGCAAGTGGCTCATCCAGAGGCAGCAGCTCCTGCTGCTGCACACACCTGGGAAGCATGGGGTCATCTGCCCCCAGATCTGTGCGCAGCGCGAGGGTGGGCTGCCACTGCGGGCTGGAGATGAGGTGGTGTTGAATTCTTCCCAGCAGGGAGCTGGGCTGGGCTGCGCTCAGGGCGGACAGCAGTGGCAGCACTGGGAAGCAGGCTACAGTGAATTTTGAGGTAGCTGTAGCACCCCTGTAGCTCCCTCCCAATGCTGCCACTGCCTGCCCCAAGTGCAGCCCAGCCCAGCCCTGCACCCCCCATGCCCTCCCGGGGTGTGTACAGCAGAAGCAGCTGCCCCCACGTGCCCACTGAACGAGCCACTTGCGACTCCATCCCACGCTCTGCCCTGGCTGTACAGCGCCTGCCCCGTCCCTTGCCCCAGCCCCACTCCTTCCCTCACCGCAGGGGCCTCAACCTGCCCCTTCCCTCCCAACAGACTTACCAGCCTAACACAGCTCTCCAAACTGCCTGGCTGCATATCAGAATCAGATCAGTATTGGCCGATATGGCCTGTTAATAATCAGCCATTAGTATCGGCTCAAAAATTCTCTATCGGTGCACCCCTAAGAAATGGAGACATACCCCCAGCAGTCTGTGAACCACACAAGCTGGCGGCAGTCTCCTGCTTCTCCTGCCGGCAAGATGTCTCTAATTTTTGCTCCATCTGTTACTAACTGGTCAAAATTTATGTAGCTTACCAAAAAAAAACAAACATAAAAACCTGTTGCTTCAATTCACTAGGTCCTATGGGGTTACAACACTGAATAGAGGTTTTATTGGAAAAGCAAATGGAAAGAGAAGAACTTACAAATTTACCTGGCTCAATTGTGCATATTTGGTGCTGATTCTATAGAGCAAGCGTCAGTCTTATTCAGTGTAATTTGGAATTTTAAAAGCTTTTCAACAAATGTTTTCTTTCAGCATTTCACCAGCTTTGCATTAGGTTGAGGTCATTATTCAACATATGCCAGACAAACCTATTAAATATTTTACCTTTTTCTTGACACAATACCCAGAGGTTACCTAAAGCTTGATCAGGATTCTCCAACCAATAGCAGCATTCACAGCTTGAATTACCTTCCTCATGCTGCATCTCCTTTGGATTTATACATCCCATCTTCATACCCTCCAGAACAGGTTCTTTCTCCTCTCTTTGAAATTGAAATTTGATTTTTCAATTCAAAGGTTCAAATGCCACTAGTACCACCCCATCCAATTTTATCTAACACATACATACACACAAACTACAATGGAACATCATTTTTAGATCAAAACAGACTGCATTTCCCCGCTAAAGACATTCCTAATACAAAGCAGTGATTTAAAGAGCAAAAGGTTTGAGAATGCCAGTCTGTTATAGAAATGGAAGGCCCTTTGCAGAAAAGACGACAAATAGTGCCCCAAGCTCTGAGGAATCTGTAATCTAACAGAAACAAAGCCCAAGGTATTAAGAGTTGGAAGAAATTTTTTAACCACAGGTATTTTTTTCCAGCAAAACTGGGGATTCCATGAAGTGTTTTGTAAAGGCGTTCAGTTGTTTGAAAAGTAATGTTTCTTTTGGGTTGAAGTGAGTTCTCTAGTTTTTTTTAAATTGCCAGTGAATTGAAAAATCCATTGTTCACTCAGATGTACAAGGAATTATAAAAGGAGATAAAAGGACAGTCAGAGAAAGAAATAGTTACAATAAATTATGCGGTATCACTGCATTACTTTTAAATTAAAAATGAAGGAAGGGCTACAGAGGATGAGATACCTTTGATGAGGTTAGTAAGTAAAAACCAGGTAAAAGTTTAAAAGGATCCTTTCCTAGTTAGTCAGGTTCTTCAAACATAAATGTATTATATAACAGTGTCCTTGGTAATGAGGGTACTTTTGCTTTGTGTCTGCACTGAAAAAAAAAGTGTTCTTAACTCATATTGGCTAATCCAAGTTAGTTTATTTAGTTTAAAACAAGCAGTGAGTATGAGTAGCTAACTTGACTTTTAAATTTGGTTACAAGTCCAAATTCAAGCACTGGCTCCCCTACAGCCTTGAATTTGAGCTGCTGACCTGAGTCAAAACCCATTTTGTCTTGTTTTCGCTGCTTTTTATTTTTTTCATTTTTATACCATGTTAGCTAATGTAATTTTTATACTATAGAACCCAAGTGGGTTAAGGACACACTGTTCCCACTACCCAAACAGACAGACTTTGGGTGAGCACTTTCTGGAAAGCAGGGTCCATCAGGAACTATGAATGCTTCTCTGCAAATTGAATCGTGACCTATCGTAGAGTAACTGTGGTTCTTCGAGATGTTCTGAGCAAATGAACCTTACTTCTGGTGTACATGCCCCTTACCTGTACAGCTGTACAGGTGCTCTGCTCCTCCTTCAAAAGCATATAGACAGAGTGTCCCCAGCTGCTACTCAGTTTGACCAAGACTGTGTGTGATGATAAAGTTCAAGTTGATGGAGAAGGAAGGTGGGTCATGGGAACTATGTGCTCAGAACACCTTAAAGAATCCCTGTTACTATAAGCAAGCAATTGTACTTTTTGCATTTTAATGTTCCCCAGCCTCTCAAGTCTCGGTGATTATCGAGAAATTACCTCTTCAAAGAGTGGAGACCTAGGAGTTCATTTGAAAAGTGCTTGCAGTACTGCTTAACAAAACTGAGCACCTGATCCAGATTTCAGCTATGGGGTCTCTATTAAAACATATCAGGGCCACCTGCAGTCTTAAGGGTTAGGGACAGAAGTTGCACATGAACCCTTTAAGTCATCAGAAACTGGCTTAAACCCATAACAAAACAGAAATTCAATGCACATAAACCAGTTTCAAAATGGCTGAAACTGTTTTAAGATAAACCTGGTTGAAAGTAGTATCAGACTTAACTGATTTGTGTCAAATCAGTTTATGAAACTTCTGTCCTAGATCTCTTGCTGGTTCAAGTTAACTCACAGTCCCCCAGCATCCCAGCATACTTTCCAGCCCTGGGCTGGGCTGTGCTGTGCCGTCTGCTCTAGCAGAGAAGGGTTGGGGGGCCATGGGAAGCAGAGACTGCCTTCCCAGGCAAACCCCGGCTGGGGTCTGGGGCTTAGAACTACCTCTGAATGTCCAAATAGCCACACTGATTAACAAGGCACTGTGTTTTGTGGAAGTAAAAAGAGTGCTTTTT
The DNA here is from genome assembly GCF_000455745.1 of Alligator sinensis. NCBI lineage: Eukaryota > Metazoa > Chordata > Crocodylia > Alligatoridae > Alligator > Alligator sinensis. The sequence goes on from NW_005842604.1 coordinate 672,627, forward strand.
TCATATGAAAGGTATGGAGTCTGATCTCCTCTGGAGACAAATCAGGTTCCAAAAGAAATACTGGAAAAGGTACATAATGATTTGAAAGTCCAAGATGACCTTTGAAATAAATCTGGGGTGAGATATTCTTGTTACATGGTTCACATAAAAAAGCTGCACGCAAAGGACCCTGCATTAAATCCTGAATTTCACTGACCTCTGGACAAAAATTATTGCTAAGAAGATGGCCCTCTTAGCAGCTGGATGACAGTGTGCATGCTGTCATGGGCTTGTAAGGAAGATACATCAAAGCAAATACTAAGTTCAAATCCCATGAGGGGGAAATTCTCCTAATAGGTGGAAAAGAATATGAGATCAGATTTTAAAATCTGAACAGTGCAACAAGGGGAAAGACCCCCCCCCCCCCACTATTTTGGACTGTTGTTCAACAGGTAGATACTACTGCTGAGTGAACTTAAATTGAACTAATTAATAGATCTGCCTGTTTAAAAGATAAATAATCTAGTAAATTTGAATTGCATTTTAAAATGGACTGAATAATCTTGAAAGTCCCCCAAGTAAAAAAACTTCTAGTTGCTTTATATGTACATTTACAAGAGAGTTTTCTGTTCTATCTTTTACTTCTTTGGAGCAATTTTTGTCTCCATAAGTTATCCATAGAAGTAGGAATGAACGAACTAAACCTAATTTAATTTTCTTCTTTTCAAATGATCTCAAATGAAACATAAAAAATAAGTACACTAACAACTAGGTGACAAGGAAAGAGGGCACTGGCTAAGGTGACCCTGTTCTGCCCACTGCCATGGTTGGCAAGAGAAACAGGTGATTGGGGAATCAGTCCATCCTTTCTGCTTTTGGGAAAGGAAGTTCAAGAACAGGCAGGGCACAACGGCAGCTTCCATGGGTGTCAAAAGATTCTCAGCTTGTGTGTACTAAGTGGAATTCACACACACACAGGTACTTGGATGTGCTAAAAAAGAAACAAGGCTTCAACTGGAAGGTTATGTAAGAGCCAAAGCTTTGACTCTCAGCAAGTTCCCCTTCATTTAGCATTTGTCTGGACTGGAAAAATATGGCCAGATCTACAGCAGAAATGGTTTAATCAGTAGAGTTGTACCCATTTAATGCAGAAGCAGCTTATCCCAAAGACTGCTTTTGTTGATATAGATCATACCCACTTTAAAAGTAAAAGCAGCCACGCCAAGAAAAACACATATGCTCCTGTAACTACATCTATACTAGTGCTTTTAGCACACAGAAATGAGAAAAAAAAAATTATAGAAAAAAAATTCACTGCTTTCCCAAGACTGCTGCAATTGGCAAAATATTTAGCACAATCTTTTTTAAAATGAATACTGTTGTCATTAAAATAATGCATGTTTGAAACTGTGTTCCAGTTCCAGACGCACTGAATAGAACTATTTTAAGACTGCAGGACTGTCTGCAGGCATTGAGCATCAGATTACCTATCAATGCACAAAAAATAATGTTGCGCAAATGTGTGAAATGAGCTCCAAGCAGCAGCTTTACATATCTCTGTGCTGGAGATATCAGACATGCTGTGCAGGCTGCTTTACATTAGGTCAAATGTATTCAAAGACTAGGTGGCACTGAAACATCTGCAAGGGAATAACCAAAGCCTCATGACTTAAGCAGCAAATTAACCTAAATTAGACAGAATCATCCCCTACCCAAATCCCTTCCAAATTTATTAAGCATTTCAGCGAGGATTGACAAAATGCTGCATTTTTAGTGTCCATAATAGTACTTGGGCTCAGAGTTCATTCACATATTTTTTGTCATTATGTCCCTTGCCTTGGCAATCTGCATGATTTTACTATCCGGGGAATTGTCCAACCCTGAGCTGACCTTACAGGGCTGCTCTTTTAATGTTAGACCTTGGAGCAATCTGCCCCTGGGACATAAATAAGTATCTAGGGACATTCCAGTGCTTTCCACCTCAATTCAAAAGTTAAACTAGATTTAATTTGCAAGTTTCAGGATTCAAAACAAGGAGAGCGTTGTCCTTGTCATTCAGCTGCATTGTAACACTTGTCCCTGCCCCTACGTCTCTTAGAAAACTTTCAAAACCTGGGCCTATATTTGTAGTTCTGGTCAAAGACATGAACAGAACGCTGAGTGTCATATTTTTTAAAAGAACTTAAGCCCAAATGAAAGTCAAAAGGGATTTGTATAACTTAGTAAAGCTGGGCAGGAAAATTATTTTACCACATAGAAGAAATTATGAAAAAAATGTCTGTTCATAAATGTAGACAGAAGTTTAATATTCATTTTTTGTGGTGCCATAATCTAAACATATTTTGGATAAAATATTATTTTGAAATCTTTATATTTTGATTATGACCTTTAAACAAATTTAGTGTAACAATTAAAATATTTAAAGAAAAATACATTTTGAACCAAAAAAATTTTTTTTGAAAAGGGTCTTTCTGCATTTTTTTTTTCAGATTTCAAACTTTTCTTAAACAAATAAGGAAGTTAGTTAAAACTAATTATTTCCAATGAACAGGCTTGGTTTTGACAATTTGGCATTTTCAAATGAAAAACATTAACTGGAAAATGTTCAGCTACCTCTACTCCTAAGTGCCTACACATCACATCTGAAAATGAGACTTGGATGCCATTGAAAATTCAACCTTCTTTAAGGAAGAATCTTTGTGCCAACATGTGCTTTCTGCTAGGAAAACAATTACTGTCACCCACTACTGGGTACAGTGTAAAAAGAAGAGGAGGTGGGTCATACCCCACTTTCTATTACTGGTCCTCTCTCAAGTCAGTAGGATGCAGATCCTGCCACAGGGTACACACAGGAAGTTTCTATTGCCTTTTGTCTTTGATAACCAGGGGTCAGATAGAAAAATGCGGTAAAACCCGGATTTTTCTAATTGTAAGGAGAAAAACCCAGATTGTCTCCTTTAAAAGAGAAAAACACAGGAAACAGTGAGTTTCCCTTTGCAGGCTGGCAGAGTTCCAGCCTCCAAGGGGCTGTGGGGAGCAGGAGGAGGGCAATCAGCAGGGGGCGTCATGTACATATGCACAGGTACACATGCACATGGCCACCAGGCAGCCTGGAGAGCAGCTTCCTTCAGGCAAGTCTGGCATGGGGGGCTGGACTGAGGCCCCCATACTGAAGAAAGGAGGGAGTTGGGCAGGGCTGCGGCTGCTGCCTAGCCTGGGTGGTGTGTGTGGCTTGGGTCTGAGGTCAGAATGCACAGCTGCAGGGCCCAGACAAGGAGTGGGACGGGGCTGTGGGCAGCTCGTCTGGGTGGCGGGAGGGGCTGGCTCTCTACTGCTGTGTGTACTTCCAAGGAGAGAATGCGGGGCATGTGCCTCCCAGATTTGTGTGCAGGGTGGGGGCAGCTGCAGGCTCAGGCTCCCTACCCTGCTGCCTTCCTCGGCCCAGCAAGCAGGACCCCATGAAGCAGGTCAGAGCGGGGCTGGGCAGGGAAGCTCAGTGCCACTGCTGCACCACCTGCCCTTGCATAGGGGAGAGCAGCTGGGCAGGGAGCCCAAGCCTACAGTCCACATCTGCTCTGCCCACAGGCTCCACTCTGGCCTGTGAGGGAGGGGGGAGCCGGGCTCTACATTCCACTCCACCGCAGCAGCCCCCACCTCCCATGGGCAGCAGCTGGGGCTCGGGTCCTTGGACCTTTAGCCCTGGCAGCTGTGGGGCAGGGGGTTGTTAGTGGGGAGCAAGGGGCACCAGCAGGGCCAGGGGGCTATGGGTGAGGAGCACCAGCATATCAGGACTGCTCAGCAGCACAACCTGGGTGGGGGGTGAGAGGGGGCGGGGGAAAGGACAGCCACAGCTGGACCTGTGTCTTGGTGAGTGCAGGTGCAGGGAGAGCTCTGATTTTCCATGATAAAAAACCCAAAATCAAATGTCAAAATTTACAGGTATTTAGAATTTGTTTTATTATAGTGACTGAGGCATTGGTAGGCTTCCAATTTGCTTTAAAATTGTAAATATATCAATAAAGCATTTTGTTCAACTGATATCTATACATATATAGTGGCATTTCATTTTAATTGCAGAAAAATGTGGATTTGGGGGGTTTATCAGGGGATATGTGATCTTTAAAACAGAGAAAACCAGGAACTCTGTTCATAACTTAGAACCATGTGCAACGTAACGCGACAAAAGATTGGTCAGTAGCCAAGTCATAAAAAGCAAATCTCCTGTGTGTCCTTCCTCATCAGAACACATCTATTTGCAGCTAGTCTTCAGAAGCACTTAGCTATAACATTATTCCTTTATTTAAAGGCCAAAGAAAAAAAGGGAGGACACCCTATCGAATACTACTGTAAAAATGTGTTCTTGCAGCTCTCACCTTATGGAAGTTTAGCTGAGATGATGGAAAAAATCAATATCTTCCCCAAAACAGATCTAGACTATGTCCTCATGGAATAATCCTCATTTTGAAAGTAAAGATACTTGCTTTTTAAGTCTTGACATTTTCTTTTCTTTGGTAATGCTCTTATTCTTATGAAATGAAAACTAACAAAGAAGGTAAGTTGACAATGTGATATGTGATCATCCTAAATTTACTCTCCAAAAAAGCAATGCTGGCAGAATGTAATTTTACCTAATTAATTATAAATGTTCGGACCAAACTAAATAGAAATTTCTCTTGAACTCTATACCCATTGTTATATTTGCACACAGTGAATTCTTTCAACTCTCTGTCCATTATGGCTTTACAATAAACATATTGCTATTGTGTTTAGGTAAAAACATTTAAGCATTTTTCCCAATGCCTTATTCTCTGGTTCTAGTAATTTTCCCCAAGCATTCGTGAAATTGGTCTGAATATTTCATTCACAACACTGCCTTTTGGTTGAAATGGAACATAGGTTAGTTTAATGTCACAGGTTAAATGGTTAAGACTCATTTACTTGCCTGTTTGCATTTTGTACACCTCTTCTGACTATGGTAAACACAGTGACAGTTTCTTTGCATAAAAATTATAGTTTCAAGAAACACTACAAGGTTGATTCCTTCCAACTGAACCCAGAACAAAATCACTTACCAAACAGAATCAAAATTCATGCAGATGAAAGAAAACATTAGAAACCTTTAAATTATAAAAGGATTACATTAGACTATAGCTCGTGCAAGTCTCCTCCTCTGATGCCATCTTGTGATAAAGTCCATTTATTCTTCCTCACAGGTAGCCTCTCAATATGCTATACCATTCCATTCTTCATGTCTTCAAGATCTATCGCCTTCCTTATGTTCATTTTAGAGAAACTTAGATCAATTTCCTGAGTCATCAACTACCATTCTCCCCACTGAAACTTCATCTGCACCTTCCCACTGCTTGCCTCCACCTGCTTTCCTCTAGAACCATCTTGCTATTTTAACCATGCTTTCCCACTTCTTTGCTCCCTTCACCAGTCTTTTTTTTTTTTTTTTTTTTTTTTAAACATGAAGCCCAAGGTACTCACCTATTTTTTCATGACTCTACACAATTTGGTCCTACCTATAATCTTATCCCTATTGCCTCCTACATGCTTCTTAATCTGCATGCTCCACCCAAGTTTATTTCCCAACTGTTCCTTTTTAGTCTTAGCTTACACCGTTCTCTAGATCTTTTATTTATATAACACGTACCTCGGAATTAACAGCCAATTTAAATTCACTAAATAGTCTCTCCTTTCCCTTCTCCAAAAACACTACAGTAGAAAAACACTGAATACTTTTTGGAATAGATTCAAGTCCACACTGTGCTCATATTGTGTTGCATCAAGCCTTGTGTTGCACAAGAGAAATTATGATAAAGTTACTAGTACTTCTGTCACTGAGGAGATACATACTCCCATGTGCAGGTTCAGACACTAGACTAATACAGCCTTTTTGTGCATTCATAATTCTATGACTTTCACTTTTCTTTCCATTTTGAGTAGTTACATTTATTTAAAAATCAGAATTGCAAATAGACTTCAGATGATAGCTTCTCAAACAAATCAGCTATTTAGTGTGTGCAGTCACACCTGTACCAGAAGCAGTGTCTCCTTGGCTCAATTTGCATAAAGCAGTTTGCTAGAATGATGAGTAATTTCACAAGGTAATACTGCTGGCAAGCTCCTCTGAGTGCCTGTTGCAAAGATTTACTCTTCTGCTCAAGCTGTTTCGTTGTAATTGGTACATATAATACCCCTGTTCCATTTACTCCTCTCTCAGCCCCGTACAGAATCTCTTCAATTTCTGCCAGACAATACGCAAAACACGAGAACATTTAAGGTATTGCACATTATGATTTAATACACTAGTCCACATTTAATACACTAGTGGACTAATATAACACTCACACATTTCATTTCTGGCCAAGAAATTTATCATACTCATAGCCTTGCAAAATCTTTAACTGAATATAGTAACTAAAATTAACACTCAATTATTGTGTGATTACTGTTTATATATGCTCTTGAGATAATTATTTAACCCAGTGTTTTTTCAAATGACACTTATTTTATAAGGTATGTCCCTTATGCCAAGTATATAACTGGCAAAATGAAAACCATGTGTCAAACTAAACTGTAGCCCCAAGTATGTTAAAAAGTACTCAGCTACCTTAGTCCACCACCTCACATGTTCACTAGTACATGTTTTAAATGATGGAAAACTTCATTTTATAAAAATAAAAGCCTGCCCTGGGAACTTTACAACTGTTTTCCCCAAAAGTAAATAACTCTGTCTCCTAATATTTCACCGACTCAGGCTCAAAATGGACAATAATTCATTGCTTTATCAGAGACAGGTTTTAGGTCCAATAATTTGAGACTGTACAGAGCCAGATATAGAAGCCTAAAATTGGTGAAAAATGGAAATTCCTATTTCACCTCTAGACCTACGGAATCCCCAAGATAGATGTAAGTCATGGATAATTTGCATTTTAAAAAATCTATTTTAGGTCATCTTGGAGGCTCCTATGACATCTGTATGACTGGATTCACATTATGTAGGAGACCAGCTTTCCAGGCAGAAGCATATAAAAACAAGATCAATACCTTTAAACCTAATGTCTGTGAAACAGATCCTCTGTAACATTTTACATCTAGGTATAATATAATATGGCAGCGTTGTGCTGAGTACAGATTTCTCAGAATATTTTTAGGAATGACAGTGAGAACCAACTCATGACAAGTAGAGCCATGTCTAAGTCATGACAATATAAACTTCACAACACTGCATATTCCACACATACAAATAAAAAAGCTACAATAGCTCTGAGCACTCCTTTGTGAATGATACTTGTTCTTGTTTGCCAATTTACTGAGCAAAGGGCACACCTCTTTTAGTTACCATCTTGTCTGACAACAGCAAAGATAATTACACAATATGAAGTTTGCAGATAGCTTCTTCTCTTTCCAGTATGCTAACCCACACAAAAACCTGCATTTCCATACTGCCACCATACTTCAGTCTACACTGAAAGCAGGTGGTGCAAATGGGATGCAATCAGGCCTACCCATGCTAGTTTTACTTCAGTTAGCACACCACTTCAAAATGCAGCAGCACAAACTGGGGTATTCCACAGGGAACCCTGGGCATATACCTAGGTTGCTAGCCCACGCTGAAACTTGTGCTGTTGCTTCTTGTCTGTTACTGGGACCTGATCAAGCTAGATTAAAGCTAGTGTGCAGGTATGCCTATCCATGTTGCCATCACCCTTCCTTGCATAGACATACCCTAAGACTAGTTTGGTTTTCTTCTCTCAGCCAAAGCCATGACCCCTGAGTCAGAGGGGGGAGAAAAAAACAAAAAACCTGTTTGGCTGTTTCACAGATACTTTTGAAAAGGGAAAATCCCCTGGTGATTAGTAGTGTATCTCACCTCCTTTTCCTTGTTGAGCAGCACCAGCTGGCTGTCTGTCAGTATGCAGTACTTTCTCTCCCATGTTGTACTTTCAGCACAGGGAGACTGGCCACAGGAGAGTCTGTGAGTAGCTGGCCCTTTCACATCTGTAAAAGAATATAAATAGAGTCATTAGAGCGCACTGTTAACCACCCATGTGTTGTTGAATCTCTGTATTGAGAAGCACTGTAAATTTGCAACTTATTTTTAAAGAGTGCAAGTTTCAGGGTATTTAAGCATAGAAGATTAATCCTACGAGGCATCTGTGCAGAACTTTACACAAATCACAATCACAATCAGATATATAGAAGTGAAGAGCCCCCTCAGCATGGATGGCTACCTGGCAGTTCCTTCTTTTCAGGAGGGGAGCCCCTCAGTGGGAGTTCAGACTCAACCCCCTTTTAAAGAGAGATTAAGATGATGGTTAATTCACCTAAAGCAGGAGCAGGTAATTATTTCGGGCCGAGGGCCACTTACTGAGTTCTGGCAAGCTGTTGAGGGCTGCATGGGTAGCCCCGCCCCTTGACAGGTGCCCTATCCCCTAGTTGCCATCTTGTGACTGGAAGTCCTGCCCCCTAACCCCTGGCCTTTCCCACCAGAAGTCCCTCCCCTTTCCCCTAGAAGTACTCCTTTCAGCAAAGGGTTTTGCCATCTTGGAACGAGAAAAATACCAAATTATATTCTAAAAAGCAAACATCTACAACATACATTCATTTGATTTAAAAAAAAAAATGTTTGTCCTGATTGACATGTGTTTGTGTACTGTACACAGAGGTAATTGCACAATAGCTTAAAATGAAGACTTACTCTTGTATATTGTAGGGGGTGGGGGCATAGGGGTGGGCGTGTGGGTGGGTTTGTGGGGTGAGGGAGCATGTGGGTGTGCATGTGGATATGTGGGGTGTGGGTGGGAATGGGGTTTGTGGGATGCTGTGTGTGGGGGGAGGGTGGCTGGTGCGTTTGAGGGGGTGTGGGGATTGGTGTGTATAGCAGTGCGAGGGGGAAAGGGTGAATGTGTATGGTGGGGTGTGCATGTGTGACATCCTATGGAAACGAACCCACCCTCCTGCTTCTGGCCCCACGGTACCAGCATGGGCCCTATGCTCCCACGGTCCGGCCATGCAGCCGGAAGCCATGTGGTGTTGGAGCAGCCGGTGGCTAGCAGGAAT